>NC_091093.1:20522500-20677500 GCF_024713975.1 Paralichthys olivaceus
ACACACACACACACACACACACTCACATACGTACACACACACACACAAACACCTCACAAGTTAAAAGGAGTAAGAAAAACAGATGTAATAATAACTCATTTTGACAATATTACCAAAAAGTTCATTTTTGTTTATCTTCCGATGTTATAATTAATTACATCATTGATTAAAATATGTCTCTTTTTTAAGATAAAGAATCGAGGGATAAAATAGATAGAAGTATTTTAATATGATCATTTGAAGATATAATTCCTCATCTTACTGTAACATGGTAGAAAACTGTTTTAAAAGAATGACAGCAGAGTCTGTCTGTTGAGACGCTCCTGCAAACACACCTCAACATTGTAGCCTCTTCAGGAGCGTAGACACTGGAAATATTATTCTATGATCAGATACTAAATAATGTCTGGAAGACTTCAAGACTTGATTTATCATGTGCTCAACAATTACAAACTGCAGTCGCTGGCAATACAGTTGTTGGGTCACAGGCTCCCTTCTAGCCAGGCTCGATAATATCTGAAAACCACACAAGCAAACAATTTAAAAAGTGAATATAAAAAAATAAAATAAAAATAAGATTAAATAAAACTAATTTAATAAAATATGATATTATAAAATACACACCTAAAATATAAATTATAAACAAAAATACGATATATTTCTGAGTAGAATGAATGAATGAATGATCACGTAAGAATGAAAATGTAGGTAAAGTAAATCAATTGATATTTCATGTAACCTTTCTTAAAAGGGATACAAGCAGCCACAGCAATAAACTTCACCTTTATTATAGACACGGAGTTAAGTTTCATTTCTTGCAATTTATCGGTTTAATTTTGAAAAACGTGGAGGCACGTTGTCGGTGTTCGTGTTTCGAAATGTTTCGGTGTGGCTCGTGTTGCAGGGAGTTGACTCCTCTGACGCTCACAGGCGGGTTCACAGTTTGAACAGGGACGCCCTGTCTGTCCCGCTGCTGTCTGACCTGAGCACCGTCAACATCTGGATCTCTGTGACGTCCACATGTGCGCGGGGAGATGAACACGAGCGAGAAGAAGCTGCGAGCAAAGTTTCATGAGAAGAGAGAAAGTTCTGCAGGAGCCTTCAGTGAGTTCACTTTACACTTTATACAAAGTTTGTTGTTGATGTTGGGAGTGACGATGATGAGGATGAAAGTAAAGATGTATGTTTGTCATTACTGGTAGAAGAGGCACCATGTGTACATGTGTGTTTAAAAGACCTGTAAGAGTAAGTTCATGTTCTTAGCAAAAGTACTGAAAGTATAAAAAGTACTGCTTATGCAAAATAACCATGTTTAGACTGTTGGTTTTTATCGTGTATTAATTCACGTGTGAGCAGGATTATAATGTTATAATGAAATACAGTGGGTACTAATATATTTATATTCTGATCACAAAGTCACTAGTTACATGGATATGAAATAAATGAAATACACCAATAGGAGACATATTGTCCTCTTTAATGTGGTGGAGTGTAAGAAGGCTATAAATGAGTAAAGTATAAGTACATCCAAATTGAGTACAAAACGGTACTACTGCTACTTTCAACCACCTCATTTATACTATTCCAGTGTTTCTGTATTCCCTGTTTTCATTGTGTTACGGGTGTTTGACAGTAGGTCAAGGAAGTTTTTCATTATAATGTAAAATATTATTATCTGTTTTGTTTATAATATGGATAACTGTTCAACTGTTCAAACCGATCAATAATGTTACGTCTCCTGTGTATTTTACACCAGTATATATAGTTCATATATTATTCAACTTCACAACCGCACAGTTCAAAGCCCTCTGAGGGTTCTTTCTCTTTTTCCTTCCTTCTTTCTTTCTCGGATGAGTCTTTTCTTGAATGTGCAGTTTTTTCTATGAAGCAAAAACCAACAACAGAAACTATGTAGCTCTGTGCTGTAAGATGAGCGCTCTCTCAGTATACTGATGCAGAACTGAACTCTCCTACATGTTCCTGGTGAGTGACCTGTCACAGCCTGAGTCAGGAGGAACTCAATGAACAGACTGTTCAGAGCTGCTCACTGTTTATTGACTTTAACCTTCCAATCAAACAATCACTGGAGACTTTTTCTTTTTTAAAACTTGTATTTTATTGTGTTTCACTGAAGCTGACGGGGGCCTCCACTGTTCAGCGTGCGTAAATAACAGCAGGTAATAGAGCTTTCCATCCTGTGTTGAAGTGAGGTTTATTTTAGTCTGGAGGTGGCTGAAGGAAAGTCATAGTGTGAGTGCACCACCGTGGCTGGAACCTGTACCTCAGCTATGCAGTCGTATCCATTCAATGCCTGTTGTTCATTCTCAAAATGTACGTCACCTCCACAGCAGATTATTGACATAAAGCTGATGGACAGAGAACTACTGCGGCCGGCAGCCTCTTGCAGTTTTTACTGTTACACAGAGTGGAGACTAAACAGACTTTCAAAAGCAGAAAGCACAAGCCTGTAGGTCCCAGACCCAGAAAGTGATTTTATTGAAGCTTGTTAAACAAAAACACTGAATGAAGAGAGAAGAGTCTGTTTGCGACTTCATCTTTGTTACAAGAAGGTCAGATCTTTGCCTGCGGAGCCATTTTCAGTCATTAGGATACAATTTTTATAAAATTGGGTCCAGACATGGAGTTTGTCTTTCACATATGAAGAACGCAGCAGGAGACTCTCCAGGTTGAGTGTGTTCAGAACAACAGGAACATTTGTAGAACATCCAGGAGAGGGTAGAACAAGCTGGAGGCAGGATGCGTGCACATGTTTTTGTTTACAGCTCATTGAAACCAGCGTTGGCTCTTATCATCGAAAGCTATTGAATCAATAATTGACGCTTTCTTCAAAGTCTTCCACGTGTATGGTTTCTTCTTCATCCTTAAATATTTGTATTCTTCCAGTTTCATGTCCATCCTGTGTTAGAAACGTCAACACGTCCACTCGCTTGCTGTGAATTTTACTAAAATGTTCCTGCTGTATTCTCTTGGGGCATTTTTCAAACATTTTACTTGTTCTGGAAAATGTCTGCAGCTACTTTGTATTCTTAGATACAGCCCTTCTGAAAATCTTCAGGAAAATCTCAGAGAAATATAACTTTTTTTTTAAACTGTTGTGAAAGTAGTTTTTTACCTGACACAGACTTTTGTTCCATTCCCCAGAGACACCAGTGTTGGAGCTCTGCTGACGGCAACCAATCAATCACTGTCGTCTTCTACACATACAGTACATGTTTAGGTATTCAAGGCGACGCTGCTGCTCAGTCCCTTCACTTTGCTCACATTTTTCATGTGGGCTGCCGTGTAATTTTACCTGTTTCCACCACAAAGCTGTTGAGACCGAGGGTGTTTGCTTTTACTGCGAAAACATAATTAAAGGTTGTGAAAGACAACCGAAGCAAATTTCACTTAGGAAACATTAAAGGTTGTGCAAAGTCAACGATGTCTCTGCATGCGTGTTTGTGTCTGTGCACCACAGTGGGTATTTATATACATGGAGCCTCAGCCCTGCAGGAATATAAAGACTGCTTGTGTCTGGGAGTTAGGCCACTGGGTGACCTTTGCATTCCCTTCCCAGCAGAGCCATCCTGTAGCAGAGGTGCGAATATAGCACCTGGATGTTTTGTTGGAGACAGGGGCTCTCATGCCCTGATGGTCAACCTGTAAACCAGCCTCAAACTTGGCAGGAAGCCCCTTCATATACCTTGTCTCTGGCCCATGATGTGTTTTTTTTTACAAAAGAGCCTTTTCACTACATCCAGGAAGAAACGTCTGTCGGCAACATCCTCACATTTATCAACCTGATTTCACTGACATACATATCTGTGCCCTGCTTCCTCTGCAGCCGTGATGCAAGGAAATTGACATCAACCTTTTGCTGATGTAAGGGGACTTCATGACAAATTACACTGATGATCTGTGACACATGAGCTGCAGGTAAATTCATGCAAAAACCCAGGTGGTACACCAGTATACATGAGCTCTGAGAGTCCAGGTTCTTTTATCTGACGATTCCATTTAAGATAAAGTCTGTGTTCGAGATAAAATCATTTTTTGGTGGTTGTGGAGGAACAGTGGCTTGTCCACTTACAAGAAGATCGGCGATCCGATTCCAGTCTCCACCAGTCCACGTGCCAATGTGTCCTTGGGCAAGATACTGAACCCCAAATTACACATGGTTGTAGACTCAGTACTCAGATCAACAGTAGTAAAAACTACTACATTTGAAAGGGGCGTCCAAGAAACGCTCACCTTTTGCTTCATGTAACTTCATCCAGCACGGTACACACGCACTCCTAATGATGACTTTATAATTTCAATGCTGCAATTCAACCATGTAGTTTATGATCACCATGATGAAATACGTATAAAATCCAGTCCGGGAGTTTTTGCATTCTAGAAGCTTTAAAATTCACAGTTACTGTGACTCTAAATGAAACAACACACCTCCACTGTTACAACCATCGCATTGTTTTGACTCTGGGATGTTCTGGGTCTGAAAGCTCCAACAGTCTTGTTCACCTTGACAGTGCAACTTTAGATTCAGTTCTCTTGCATAAACTAAGCCTCTGTCTTTACTGAACATTACTCAGCAGACCCAGTGACCCAGTGCACGTGTTGTTGTCTTAATTCCAGCTGATTAGCAGCGAGGGTTATTGGCCGTCTGACCGTGCCTCTGCATGGGGCTGATCTTTATGACGGAGGCTGTACTGGGAACAAATGAGCTATGAAGCAGCACCAGGAGACTCAGGGCTGCAGCTGTACGTTTTATTAAATCAGACAGTTTAGTCCCTTTGATTAATGATTGTGGTTATTGTGTGTTTTCACTGCAAAGAACAGCCGTTATTATCCTCTGCAACTCTCAGGTTTTTAAGGTCTGTCTTAAAACAACAGTGACCATACATTTCAACAGCCGTACTGCCTGAGAGGAGATATCTCACTAATAAAATAAAGGAGGGGAACAAAACCCATGGACCTCTTTTAATGCAAAAATTCAGCAGGAAGTAAAGCATCTGAAAAAAGTGATGCACAAATTCAACAGTGACGTTTTGATTTGCTTAGCTGTGGATGAACATGAATGTAGGTTTGCATGAAACTGTGCCTCTCTTGCATCGGAGAGAGGGAATCACGACAGTCTGTAAGAACAAGGGGAAAGATTGAGCAGCTCTTAACTTTCAATATTTGGACATCTGAGTTAATTGGCCTCTT
The DNA here is from genome assembly GCF_024713975.1 of Paralichthys olivaceus. Lineage (NCBI taxonomy): Eukaryota > Metazoa > Chordata > Actinopteri > Pleuronectiformes > Paralichthyidae > Paralichthys > Paralichthys olivaceus. The sequence goes on from NC_091093.1 coordinate 20,527,709, forward strand.
TAGCCCGAGACACATAAACAGTATCGGACTATTTCCAAAATAGACATAAAATCATCGTCTCAAACCTTTAATTGTAGTTTGTGGAGCTCACCTCATCATTAACATGGGTTGTTATTTGTAATATTAACAGGTGTAGTGTGTGATGTAGCTCAGTTCTGAATTTGTGGTGTAAAACTAAACTGATCTGATTGTGACAGAAACATCTGTAAAATCAATTGTTTATGCAAATAGAATCAGTGAACTTATGAACATGAGCAATATAAACACTTTCAAATACTCTCACTTAGATACTAATGAAAAAGGTCTGAATCAAAACCTGAGAAGAGTTTGATTGATACAAATAAACAACACATCTTTCCTTTTGTTCAGTCACGGCCAAAGAGCTGAAGCATGGACATTGAAGAAGCAGTGATGGGCACCAGCCCTGACAGTCCTCTGAGCCCGAGGCACCAGACCGGACTGGGTATGAACTGTCTTCTCAGCCCAAAGTTCAGACACTCTGGACCGGGTCTCACCAGCCCTCAGGAGTACAACCAGTGGCTTCCTTACCGCCATGATGCCAGTTTGCTGCCCATGAAAGAAGACCTGGCCTTCTGGCTCAACACCATGATGAGTGAGTCCGTTTATCACGTTTCTACAAAAAAGAATGATGTTTCGGATTTGTGCAGCTACATTACAAGGGAGAATGTTGATTTTAAACTTTGACATCTTTGATATCAATAATGTCACTTGTGACATTCACCCATAGATACATTGCATGACGTAGTGAGTTCAGACCTGGGTTTTTTATTTTGAAGCTACTGGTGAAAACGCTGCGTGCACATTACACACAGAGACACTTTAACTGACCTATTAACCCAGATCCTTGAAGCACCTCTCCATTAGAGAAACGTGACTGGGAGTCCAGGGAAAGGGATGTTTCCCCCACTCTACTGCATTGTGAGGGGAAACATAAAAGGAGTGCACATGCCACAACCTGTCGGTGGGTGTCTGGAAAGTGACTCAGACACCACCAGTTTCTGAATGATGCAAAAAAAAAACTACATTTAGTGTGGATTGTTTGAAGCAGAACAACTTTTGGTTCCAGTTTGTGTTGGGAGTTAAAACCTCATTATCTGGATCTATAAATAAAAAAAAGTTTCAGGTGAACAGTGTGCCGCCTTCCTCATAATAATATGGTTTTCTGTGCAACAGAATAATATTGTTTTAAATTAGATTCATAAGCAGGAATTATATTACATATATTATACTAATTTCATATTACAGGGTTTCAGCAGGGTCAATAATGTCTAAAGTTCAGTTATCAGAATTTTAGGCCATAAAAAGTCTTAAATCTGCTCAAATATTATTATTAGATTTAATTTATTATGGTCTCAAAAAAAACTCTTGTTGAAACCTGCAGAAAACTGGTAGGTAATTCTAATTCAACTTTTTGATGTTCATATTAATGTTACTGCGAAGTACTTGGTATGTCTTGAGAAACAGAGTCTGTGTACACTCAGAGTGCGTGTGTGTCCTCAGGTGTGGAGCTCGCAGCAGACAGTCTGATGGAGAGCTTAGATAACGGTGTTCTCCTCTGTCAGATGGCACAGCTGCTCCAGGAGAAGATGATCCACGGCAACAATGGCAAGGTGCTGCAACAACACAAAAATCATGCACGCAATCACACACACAAACCTGAGACGAGAACAAAAAAAACAAAACACACTTTGCTGATGAAGATGCTGATTTAGTAGATTAATACATTTTTAAAAAGGTCCTGATCCGGCCCAGTTTTCAAGAATAAGTAAACTGCAGGGTTGGTGCTTGATAGAAACTTTGCCTGCAAATCCCATAAAACCTGCTGAGACTGTAAAACCAGGTCAGGTCTGAGGTTGGCAGTGACAAAATCTCCTGTGGTGTTTTCAGTAGCTGTCTGTACCTGCAGGTCTTGTTTTGACAAGATCCCACTTAAGATGGAGAAAGACGTCTCCATAACTGTATTTGTTATTGAAACACTCCTGTAATAACCAACATTAATCCATTAATGTGTGGTGAAAACTGTTACAGCCCTTTGTTAGGAGAGTGATCAACTGGCGAGCTGATGCAACCTCAGGATCATTTTTCGCCCGGGACAACACAGCCAACTTCCTTTACTGGTGTCGAAAGATTGGCGTTGATGAGGCTTACCTGTTTGAGTCAGAGGATTTGGGTGAGTTCAGGTGGGAGGTGGCTCTGATCATTATAGACTTAAGGAGCAATGACCTCTTTCTCCCCTTTTTGCCAGTGAAAGGCCTGAAAGTGAACCAGGTTATGCAACACTTATGTTATTCATTAAAATAAAAGCTTTGGATTTAAAGGCAGGAACACACTGAGGTTAAAATTCAAGGAGCTATTTAGTCCTTATTAAATAATTGTATTGTTTTTTTTCCAGCTCTCATCCTCTGATTTTGTCAACAAGTAATGGATGTGTCTCATTTTGGAAGATAATACATTATACGTCATTTGTAAATAAGTAAATGAATAACACATACATTTTATTTGATGGGAGCAAAGGTTACTTTTGAGTTATATTATTTCTGTACATTTGTTTTACTTCCTTGGTATTATTTTAATTTACTTTAGTCATAAAACTCAAATAACTCACTGCATTCAAATTAAATAAGAAACCTGAATTTTACTTCAATCTAAGATTTAAAAGTGTTTATAAAGTAGAACAAATATATTTAATGAACTCAAAACACTGCTCTGAAACTAATTAAAATAACTCAGTTAGAAGCAAGTAATCAACTCTTGAATTATGGGGATCACACTAAATGTGAATATTTCTGTGCTTTAAGTCTCCTCAAACCGCGTTTCACCTTTTGTATGTGTGACGCTCTTTGTCCCTGAGGAGAAAACTTGCAGTCAACATGCTAACAACATGGTTCTGTGTCATTAAGCAGACTCGTCTATGCTCCTCTTACCTGGGCATGTCTATGCATGGCTGCAGATGCGTGAGAATGATAATGTGCAGGTTAATCCCCAGCAACAATGAGTCCAGCCTGCAGGCACACTAACCTACCTTACCAGACTAATTGAATAACAGGCAGAGTAAACTTTGACAGACGTCAGTCTACTGACGCACTGATGCAAATGCACAGTTTTTTTCTCTTCTCTTGTCACGGTAATAAAAATACCATTGTCAGTTCTGTCAGAAATATTTTTTTATTTAGATTGTGCACTACATAATGTAGTCGTACATCATTTTATTAATATTTTTCCTTGGCCAAAATAGAATTATAAAAAGTGAGCACTATTTGAAAATGTGTAAATTCTGGACTGGAGACTTTTTCCTGTCCTCATGCCCTCAGCTGCAGAACCAGGGCTCACAGGAATTCCTCTTCAGCTTCAAAGATACAGATGCACAATAGAAACCTCCTGAAATGTGCTTCCAGTTCAGACTGCCGAGGTTTATCTCTGGAAACATCTATCCGTTCAGACGAGTAAACTCTTATTTCTGCCCCTCCACCCTCTTTGCACTTCCTGCATGTGCTGTGTGAAGTCCTCCACAAGCAGCCTCGGGAGGTGTGTCTGTGCCTGATGGAGCTGGGACGGATCGCAGCCAGGTAAGTGAAAAAAAAGAACCCAGAGTGCCCCATCTATGGTGCAGCTCCTCAACAGTAACAATGGAAAACTGCTGCATTTTTTTGCTGACACAACAACCATGTTGCAAAAAACATGCTCAAAAGTTCTAAGAATGATGACTACAGAAGTAAAAGCTGGGATTCAAGTTCCTTTGGAAGGAAATCACTGCTCTTTGATTTATCTGTGATTTATCCTCACGATGGCTGTAATTCTGTAAAACCTCTCAGGTACGGAGTGGAGCCTCCGGGTCTGGTGAAGTTGGAGAGGGAGATAGAGAGGGAGGAGAGGGGCTGCTTATCTCCCTCATCCCCTCTGCCCCTCTCCTTTTTTCCTTCTACATTATTGTATTCACCATCACAGTCATCCCTGCCCCCGGCCCCCTCTCCTCCTCCTCCTCCTCCTCCTCCACCTCCACCTGCGCCCATCACTCCAACCACGGCCTGTCTGTCTGAACCGCTCGCTTCTGATCTTCCATCAACAAACCCAGGGCCTACGTGTTCATCCCCGCCTCCGTCCTGCACCTCAGCCTCTAACCCTTGCACAACCACAGCCTCAACACAAACTCCTTTGTTCTCTTCATCCCGCTCCACTAACGCACCTGCTTCCACGCCGCTGTCAGCGCCCTCGCCAGGACAGACCCTGGTATCCACAGCCAAAGCTACAGTAAACAACCACACTCCAACAGCGACGCCCCCCATCAGTTCCCCACCTGCAGCCCAGACTCCTCGATCCTCTGGCAAATCCACGTGCAGGAGGAGTGCAGGCACCAACAACATATTGGATGATATTGTGTGTATTTTACTATTTGAGCTCACATATGTTAAAGGTGCTTTCTCTATGTTTACTTGATTTTCTCTGGATTATGTTCCAGGTGAGGAACATTATTGAGAATCCACCCTGCAGCTGTCCGACCAGGTTCCTGGTGGAGAAGCAACCTAAAGGCTGCTACCGCATTGGAGATAAAATTCTGTATATACGCGTAAGTATGATCAAACAAATCACGTTTATATCAGAACCACTCTTTTATCCTAGTTTCCTTAAAATTAGACACGTGGTGTTATCGCTTAAAATCAAAACTTGTACCCTCCACCAATTGTTACCAAAACCTTCAGGAACCACACGTGAATGTGAACCATAGGTCACCCACCATTCACAATGACGTGTGTAGTTCTAACTTTTCCCACATCAAAACAAGCAGTTGTATAAATGTCATTTCTAGGAGACAAGGTTGGTTCATGTCCACCTAGAAGAGAGGAGAATAGAAAAGATAGATACAAATATATATATTCAAATTAACATTAATATAACATTTCATAGTGTGGAATTGTTACTTCATACCTTGATGTTTTTTGTAAACCACATCAAAATTGAAAATCTAATGAAGACGAATCGTTAACTCTCCAACACATAATAAGATGTGAGGTGCTCAGGTGATTCATTATCAGTTGAGTCAGCAGCAAGTGCTTTGTGTCAGAGCGACTGATCTGAGATCATTTAGGGTGGAGGTGCCTTTCAGCTTCAGCGAGTCGTGCTCCACCTGTATGCGTCTGTACAAAGGCTCGAGGAATGGCCTTCTGGGAGGCTGGGTTGCTTGGCAACCAATGGTCAGGATAAGACCGGGCTGACAATAACGCTCGGCACACGAACCTTCAGCAAAGAGTTCAAACCTGAAGGAAATACAAACACGTCTCTTTCAGGAGGATTTGCGGAGATATGGTTGCAGTGTGCAGTTCAAATGGCAGCCCACTCGGGAGTTCAAGTCCGTCTGTGTGAGGGGGGTTTGAAATATAAGAAGGTTTTACTTTACTGTCGGAAACAACTATAAAATAATAACAGCTTCAGTGGGTGGTATATTTAAGCAATGTAGTAAATCCATCATTTGCTCTAAATTAAAAATGCAAATATTGGGTAAAGCACATTAATTCAAGCTAAAATCTGATTTCACACTGTATATGTACATTAAACACTCAGAGATTTGTCACAGCGTTGGCGACTAACTGGTCCCTACTTGAAACCCATTGAATGCTTTGTTAATCCCATTGACTCAACGCTCTGATGATGATGGTGATCAATGCTGTCGGTGTTGGTTTGCAGCAGCAGAGTTACACCTGTGTTTCCACTTGCTGACGGACAAACAGAACATCGAGAACATCTGTTTTTCTGCAGCACACGTGTCAATAACACGTGTTCGAGCACCACATGAAAGAAAAGCGAGGCAATAAAGACGCCATAGCCGAGGCGTGTTATTAGTTTGTGGTGAAGTCAGCAGAATGCATTTACGTTAAGAAAATTAAACAAAGAGGAAAGAGAAGAATGTCATCTTTATGTTTCTCCAGAGGACCTTTTGTTCCCTGCAGAGCCTTACAAATACATCATTTCAACAAAACTCTCTCTGTCAGTTTTCTGGCATCATTACCAGTTTACTCTCTACTTGCATCGCTCGCTTTCCTTCCTCAGCACACCTCAGCTGTGTGAATGTAGCACCGCAGCCCATCAACCCGACTCCATCCATTACCTTGAAGCACACAGCTGCCTACGTGTGTGTGCAGGGAAACACGCCATGAACTTCAATTACCATATACCACGATAACCCCGGTGCCGCTCCTGGGAGAGTGAGCTATTCAATGTGTACAGACCTTTTTAAAGAGCAGATACTATTGATTACTGAGACAAAGTCATTAGCGAGGGGTTTAATCAGACAGCTTGTTAATGAGCGGCTGAGCATGACCGCCCCCTCCTCACATGTAAACTTTCTCCCCCACCTCTCTATTCCCTATGGAGACTATTCAATCATGCCAGCCCCGGAGTGCTCCGCCATTCTTTGGTGTTAAAATAGAGGAAGGCTCTTTCTTTCTTCTCTGCACCCAATTAGGCTCTCCTTCAGCTTTGTAGCAGGGACACTGTCTGACTGTGTCTGTGAAAGGAAAGAGACATGCAAACACTTCGCAATATCATGCATCATATCTTTGTTCAGTATGCCATCTACCTACAAACTTAAAATACTAAATTGAAAAAATGATTTCAAGAGATATAATTGAGCAAAAATCTGCGAAACGTGGACGAGCTCATTGTTTTTTTCTCACCTTCATTCTGCTCTTTTGGTATAAAACCTCTTCCCCATCTTTCCCTCTCAAGTGTCCTTGAGCGCTGACTCCATACAAGCTGAAGGAGGAAGTGAAAAAAATTATGATATTAGCAAAGTAAAAATCATTGTTGCAAAATGTGAATCATTAATAATATCATTTATCGCAGAAAACAAGTGAAGTCTTCTGTGAGATAATTGTGAATAAACTAAGATCCTAAATCTACATTAGCAACTTGGTACTTAGGTACGGCAGTTACTTCATTGCTAACATCAGCATGCTAGGACAATACTGAAATAGAGCTGTGTGGCAGATATGCTAAACAGCAGGTATTTAGTCTAAACATAAAATGTTCACTTGATTTGGTCGTGGAACCATTGATATTTGTACAAAATTCATGGAAACCTTTAGAGCAGTTTTTATTTTTTTCACCCAAAACCAAAAATGTAAACCTCATGGTGGCACCAGAGGAAATGGCAGGGCATCATAAAAATCACCACAACTGTTATGAGAGACAACCATGAAAAACTGGGCCCGGCCATTTTCCAGAGTTTGCCTTTCACATGTTAGGAAGGAAGCAGGAGATTGATCAATGTGATGTCTCAGGGGCACTAAAACAAAACTAAGCCTCCACACACAGTAAAAGCTTCTCAGTTTGTCTCTTTACTGTATATTCACAAAGGACCGACTGTGCTCGAAACATCAGAAGAAGCGTATGTGGCTAAAGCCTGCCTCCTACTGGCAGGCATCTAAACAACTCCTCCTCCCTGAGTACGCTCATGCATCTTTCAACAGGAAAGGAGAGAAGGAATCAATGGAGCTGCCATTGAGGACACAGGGGAATCCAGACGGGGTTTATGGGCCGCAGACGTAGCACACTTTGTAGGGAGTGTACAACGGGGGGAGGGGGCAGGTTGTAGAGACATAAATGAAGGAGTCTGTCTGACGAAGAGGGCGAGCATCGACCAGGTTACAACAAATGAGACGTGTAAAGCAAAATGACCAACAAGTGATGCAAAACAAAGTTACACCAACAATAAAAAAAACAGAAGACAGAAAGAATAAAGCTTCACATCTGATCGTAACTGATCGATGATTTCTGGTTAGCTTCTTATTTCTAAACGTTTCTAAGGTGACGACTGACGTTTGCAGTCAGAGGGACGTTCCCTCCATGTGTGACAGCAGAGTGGTTTATTCAGGGTGTCAGACTTGACCCCTGTCAACCTCAACATTTTAATCTGCAGGACGACAGCTGAGACGCAGCACGTCTGGAGTTCCCTCCAAAGGTGCCTGTGCTCACAATGATTTTTTTTAAGCATCCCCTCACAAGAAGGGCAGATCTACTTGTATTATCACATCCTTAATGGCTCTGTAATGAAGGGTTTATTGGTGATAAGGCAAGAGGGGGGTGGGCCGCTGCTGACAGGACAACGGATGGCTTTGAGAGACCTCCTGGGAATGTTAATGTCCACTGGGAGTTGAGGGGTCTGCGCTGAACTCATCTCAATTTCTCCTTTTCTCTCCAGGCTTGATATTGTGGCAGTGGTTGCCATGGCAGCAGTTGGTTTTCTGCTGTAAGGACGTCTGTCTGAGGAGGATGTGTTGATTCAGATAAAACTGACGTCTCCGAGGCTACTATTAAAAGACAGTCGTTCTGTGCAGTAGTCCTTTTTCATTTGAAATAGTGATTATTGTGCGGTTTGTGTTGCAGATCTATGTGGGCGTGTGCCGTTGTGCGTCACTGCGTGTGATGTGTGCGTGTTTGCGTGTTCATATGTGGATTAATCCTGTGTGTGTGCTCAGCTGGTGCCATGAGGTGTTGTTTCATTTGGTTTAATGAGATTTTGACAAAGCAATCTGAGAGATCACCTCATAGCCACCGGATGCAGGAGAAGCCTGTAAATAGCACACTAATGTGTGTGTGTGTGTGTGTGTGTGTGTGTGTGTGAGATCACTCCATTCCCATGTAATTCAGAATTCATAAACATCTTGGCAATAACCCAGCCAGAAAATGTATGCATACTTCATTACCCAGCAATCCCTGTCTCACTGTAGGCTCTTGTGTCACCCTTACAGATGCTGAATGAGCGTCATGTGATGGTGCGTGTAGGAGGCGGCTGGGAGACCTTTATAAGTTACCTGCAGAAACACGACCCCTGCAGAGGAGGACTGGCCGGCAGGTCCGAGGTCAGGGTCTGTCGGTACAAAGCCAAGTCGCCCAGTTTGAACATCTCACCCGACAGCTACATGGTGGTTGGCGCCCATTACCGCAGCAAGAAGTAGACTGTGAACATGTGGTGAAAACTGGATCAGGCCAAACTGTGCAAGGTCGATTATTATAATATAAAGATCAGATCTGACTGATTATTTGTAGGAATTATCCATTTACTCAAACTCATAACAATTTTACAATGGATCTACAATTAGTCAATTAGTAGAAAATCACTAATCAATGAATTATCTCTCTCTCAGCTTTCTAAATATCTGGTTCCAGTTTCTTCACTGTGAAGGATCGCTGCTTTTCTTTCACATGTATGATCACAAACCTAAAATCTTCGGGTTTTGGAATAAGTAATAAAACAATTTAAACACATTAGTGAGACATTTTCCCTATTTTTTTTTTTTGACATTTTACAGAAAGAAAATGAATTACTCTAACGAGGAAATAATCATCAATATAATCAATAACAAAAATAATCATTACCTGCAGCAAGTAATGTGTATCATCACTTAAAAATCATTGTCAAAGGTTTTTTGCAGTACCCTCATTTTGCATTTTGTACAGTGAATTGTGTTTTGTAGAGAAGAAAGTAATTTTACAGCTATTTGTCTGTGTATCATTGTAGTTTTAATCTGAGCAGTTTGAGTAGTAGTCTGAAAAAAAAAAAGATGCATGGTGGCTTTTCATGTATGGACACACACACACACACACACACACACAGCCCCTGTGGAGCAGTGAGTTCACCTCAGCCTGAAAAAGACAAAAGCACAAAACATCACGTCCTCCCTCTAGATGGCACCATGTCCTCAGTGACAGAGAGCCAGGCCTCGTCTCCAGTGCTGTTGAGATCACGTCTCACCTCTGGAGGACGTCCAGCTCTCGAATGAACTGAATCTTCTTTCTCAGTTTGAACTCTTCAAACTCGAACGTTCCCACAGACACAACAACATAAAACAGTGGCAGAAAGATGCTGCTGCCCCTAAAAAGATGATTTGCATGCAAAACACTGAAAGTCACAACACATTAGTAATTACATATTTTATTTCAGTAAAATAAATTAATTAAAAATGGACACAAGTTTTAAATATATTGAAAGAAACTAGCTGTAATGAGATCATGCAAGACTGTAATGTCTTTTTAGTCCCCACGTAACATCTGCAGTGGATTGAACCAGTATAAATGACTTGTAGAAAATAATAGCTGTGCTACTGAAACAAAGTACCACTCTAAACGGTGGCGTTTTCACAGGGCATCTCTCTTCGCACACAGAAACCTCCTAAAGTCCTCAGGAAACACAGGAAGTTGCAACTTGAGAGGGATTTTACAACAATTTCCGATATGTCATCACACTGCGCCGACCTCATTCATTCTTTAGAGTACATTGTTTTGTGTGCTGCTGTTGAAGCTGAATCCAATCCATGACAAAATCTTACATTTTTTAAATACAGACCTTTTTATGTGCTTGAAATTTTACAATTTGAGATACGGGGGGTGTAAATATGTGCTTCGTTTTTTTTTTTTTTTGCTCTGAACAGTTTTTGAGAAATTCCTGCACATGTGCATATTAATACTGGAAAAGTCCGATTTACACTCTCACCCACACACTCTTACACACTCACACACACAAACACAAAGAAAACTTGTAAGATTTGTGTGCAGTTGTGCTTCAGTCCTAACGACACATTATACTTGCACCATATACTTATACATTACAATTTACTGCTCACAGTAACGTAACTGTGAATCAGTTCGTGAACTCAAACTTTATAAAAACAAAACACCAAACAGCGTTGCATTCTGTGAGTCGCTGGATGTCAGAAAATACACCGACTCCGTTTGTCAGTGTAGTAACCATAGATATAAATATCCTTTATATTTATGGCATGTCCTCATTTCTGGCATAAATATTTTCACAATAAGAGCCTGAAATATGTTCACAATAAGAGCCTGCACCCACTGACCCTAAACACACAACATGGTTTGAACCCAAACACTTGGTAAAAGACACAACAGGGTGCTTACTACATGCTCCGATCATCTTTTGCTCCCATGTGTGGCCTCGGAAACAAACTGGATAATACTGAACTCCACCTGCTCAGACGTCAGGTTCATGGACGTTTATGAGACCCAGCAAAGTGCAAAGATTCAACAAGACACTGGAGATACAGTTTTCAATCATGCCTCAGTTAATGCTCTTGACTTCAGGACAGTGGTGGCCTCACGAGGAGGTTCATGGTGACGGTGAGAGGACTGAACATCACACAGTGTCGTCAATACACATTATAACACATTATTTTTTCTAAAAATGTTGATTAACGGAGCTGATAGAACATCTCATCACTCGTCTCCACTAAGTGATAAATGGGGAAATAATCAGATTCGCATCCTGAAACGTCACCAGGACAAATTGTTTTTCCATTTCCATCAATTACACTCTGTTTATCAGACACTGGTCCATCTCATACTTCATACTATGATGAAGACACTTTTGCAAATTCAGTGCACAAAACTGATGATGATTATAAGATGTGTAACTGTCCATCTGTTCATAAGAAATTTCATTTAGTTTCAAATCAAAACATTCTTTTTTTCCAACAAATGACTTTTGACTTTGTTGTTTTTGAAAATGCAGCGGACGTCCACACTAAACATGTATCTGATTTTGGACAATAATGCCAATTAACAACACTCACATTTGACCATGGACACCTCTGATTTTTATTTCTTTTTGTCATTTTCCTCATGTGAACGCGTCACAACTAAAAACACAAAATGAGTATGTGGTGTGTATTTGGATTACATGTCTCTGCAGTCAAGAGCTTTTCTAAATCACTATTTGTGCTTTTTTTTTCCAACAGCAGATTTGGATGCGTTGTCAATCCAACAATTTAATTCCAAAAGTTATAGAAAAATTGAATAACCTCATGTTCTTATCACATACTACATAATATACTGTGTATTCTACCACTTTGTAAGTTAGAACACAATCAATATGTATTTTACTGATCAAGAGACACAAGATGTTTCCACAGATCGATCAAACTAGATGGGTTTTCTTTTTTTTTAGTTTCACAGTATGTACACATTGTATTGTGTGTTTTTCTAAATTGTTTGTGCTTTTTTTTTAATGCGTTTTCAAATCAAATTATTGAATCATAAAAGTACAGAAGACTGAAATATCTTCAGATGATTCAGTTTACTGTCACATTATTGTGCTCTTATATAATCAAATGTAATTTGTTTGCTTGTCCTGATACATGTTGTTGTTCAATGATTGTGCCGTCTCAAACAAAACAATTGTTATTACATGAATCATCCCCCAGATTCTGTTGTTTTGTTGCTTCAGATTTCAGTCAGGATGTTATCACACTTTCTACCACTGTGCCAAGTGACTGTGTTTCTGGATTCAGTGAAGATAAGAAACGACAATCCAATTTGTGCTTTTGTTTTTGGGCGGGATCACTGAGGATGCTTTTTTCCTTCTTCTGAAATCGCTTAAGTTGCTTGAATCACAAAACAGCTGACCGATATTAAGGGTAAACAATGGAGTCATGAAACACGTGCTCCACAGTTCGGTTTTCATGTTTCGCTCTTGTCAGGTTTTGATTCAGCTGACGGCAAACAACTGTGTCTCTCAGAGCGGCAACAGCACAGCGGCTTCAAGTCACAGCTCAGCAGTTTACTGAGACTTCATGCTCTCTTCTACTCCTCACTCCTTTTCTTATAAAATACCCTCTTACTGAATACATAATGGATTCATTATTCTCTCCTGTCACTCTCGATCATCTCCATACGTCCAGACGTCCTCACCTCTACACAAACAGAAAACATTTCTTATTCAAAATCTACTTTACACAAAGAATGATCTGGATCTACGTAGAGATGCATTTGTACATATAGATTCTTTAAAAAAGCGTCAAATGATTTTTCTTTTCGATGCAAATTTACTTTCGTGTTTACGCCTCGCTGCTCGATGCGTCCTGGTCTCTGCAGCGGCTGCAGGCGTTCTACCCCCGGTGCTCACGTTTGATATTCTTAAAGTGTGATACACTACAGATAAGCGATGGGCGGTCAACACCTGATTCTTTTTTCTTTTTTTTTCATAATGAACAATAACACAGCACACGTCACCCGACTGAAAGAGGAATGCTGACAGGATGCCTGATATTTGTGTGTGTGTTATCTTTTGTAGGATTTCTCTCGTGATTCACCCGGAGTAACTGAGCATGTGTGGACAAGCTGGTGTGTGTGTGTGTTAGTGTGTACCTGTGTGTGTGTGTGTGTGTGTGTGTGTGTTGGAGTGTATGTGGCTATATGCATTTAAGAGAGCACCATTTTAAGACAAATTCTCTTTAGAGAAAACAGTCACCTTTAGATCACCAGAAAGTCAGCAGGTCAAAAATCGGAACCAAAAAATGTCTTATTGGGCTGTGAGAGACGTGTCTCAGTCATTAATACGTTGGTGCTGCTCTTCCGGTTCCTGGAGGTCCCTCACGTGTTTTGGAGATTAGGTGCGTGAAGTTTGTCATTTACTTTGCTCCTTCTGTCACAACTCAGGCACACACTGAAAACACTGAAGGGGGGATGGCGATGTTGAGGGTGGTGTGAGATGGTGATCAGACAAAAACTGTTTCAGAGTTGTACATCAAAGTTGGTAGGGTGTGGGGTTTTCTGTGTTCAGTGGGTCATTTGCCTCACAACGCCTCAGTCCTGTCAGACGGTTCCATTCTCCTGCCTTGGCTTGTGGGTCGTTGTGCGAGTGGGCGTGCTCAGGGACGGGGCCAGGGTGCAGAGGAAGCCGGCCAGCAATGTGAGCCCAAGGCCCCCCCAGGCACAAAACATGGACCAGCCATAGCCATGGCTAATGTCCTCAGGGAGGCCATACATGTAGCGGGGGTAGCGGGACAACTCAAAGTTGATTCCTGCTACACATGTGCACAAGGAGATGATGCAGCATGTTCCTGTGTGAACAGAAGAGACAAGCAGTAAATTGTAAATGTTCCAGTTCCATTAGTAAACTCTTACATGTGCTGTGCATCCCACTGCAGGAGAGGAGTCATGTTACTGCACAACATTGATCTACTATCTCATGCTGACCCAAAGATGCTCTCAGCTGTCGCCACATCAACACTGAAATTGAATGTAATTGGATTTTGTCTGCGTGCTTGTGCGTGGATGTGAACATATGTGCTCTCACAGTACCTCCCATGAGAAAGAGTAGCCCAGCTACATATTGCATGAGGTCATGCTGCTGGCAGCATCCCAGCACTCCGATGATCCAGCCAAAAAGAATGATGGACACAGCCATGCCCACGAAGCCGGCCGTCATCCTTCGTAGATCTGCAAGCAGAGATGAAAACATCACAGTGAACTTTAGCACATGTGCGTGTTACACGTTGATCTAATGGACAAATGTAGACATCTCTTTCACCCTATATCAGTCTATCACATAAGTGTTTCTGAGTGAGCTTGAAAATAAATACATTTTTACTAAGATGTGATACAAAAACCCAACTAACGATGAAGAATATATTAGGGAACAATTGACAAACTAAGAATCATCGATATCAATAAGCCAGAAGGATGAATAAATGATTGTTATACTTTTCTGTGATCAAGTGAAAGTGTGCTTATTCATCATTGAAACAATATTTGGCTAATTATGCTGATTTATGATAATGTTTTAATAATGATGGTTTTTCCTGATTATGCTGGTCTTTGATTATCATTTAACTATGCTTTAATTATACTAGTATAGTACAGTAGTATTAGTATAGTAGTATAATATGTTAGCAGAAGAGACATTTATAGATTGGAAGATTTATAGAATAAGAATGTAGTGTTTTAGTATATGGTGTTCAAAGTCACATCATAGTAGAATCACAACGCTGTATTTCAAACTGCAGAAATCACACACACACTCATCTGCACTGAACATGAAAGAAAACCCCCAAAGCAGGAAGATAAAAGTTCCCATACATCAAACTGAAAATCATTTCTGAAGCAATCCAAGGTCAAACATATCAAGTCAGACACAAAGGCCTGCCCAAGCGTCTGAGTGAGAGATTTAAAAGATGACACTGATCGCTCCGTCCTAATGTCTTCAGATAAGACTAAAGCCAATACTCCCTAACAGTGATGAGCTGATAACCTCTGGTCACGGGCTTATATTATCAATGATGCTCAGGAGTTCAGGAGCGAGAGGCAGCTGTGCCTTCAACGTGATGAGGACAATCTTCAGAACGTGACAGGTAAGCAGTGTAAGGAGGTTGACACAAGGATCATATGCAGTGTTTGACTGACAGCACAGAGAATAATCTATTTCAGTAAAACCGAGACAGAAATCTATCTGTTTTACACCAAGACTAGTGGGATTACTTTGGGTTTATAAACGTGGGTAATGATTTTGCCTTTCTGTTTTTTTCCTCCCAGTGAGTCATGTTTGACGTCACAAACATGCCAGAAGCGGTAAGCACAACACAAAACAGAAGAAAACACCATGGAGACCAGCCCAATCTTACGGTGGTTACACCTTTATATATTTTATTTCAGCCTGTCTTTCAAACTCAGTGGTGACGAAGTGATTTCAGATTGCTACTCAAACGGATACAGATGAGCTTTGTTTGTTACCAAAATGTAAGAAACAATAACTACATGAGCATCCATAACGTTGGACCGTAAAAGGTGCAGCATCACTGTCTAGACTGCCAAAATAAAGAAGTAGAAGACAAAACAAACAAGTTCACCCGAACCTGAACATGTTTCAATCACAGCCGATTGGAGCCAATAAAAACCTGTGTCTACTGCAGAGTCTTCTGACCTCAGATCGAATTCTAACATTATCCATTCCCACTGCAGACAAAAGTCAGATGGTAATGAGTGTTAGTGGGTTACTGGAGCAATGGAAATGGGGCTAAAGTGTTTTCATTTGTTATTAAAGTTTCTTTGTGACCTACAAGAAAGATATTCAATGAAAATAAGATGGGAATCAAAATCGTGCCTTGAGGTACACCACATTTCATACTTCGAAACCCCTAATTTCATGGGGAGGATTTCAGATGGAGACTTAAAGTGAAATATTGACTATTCAGATGATAGATCATTGCTTTTCTGTCCTCTCGTCTATTTTCATTTCTAAAATAGTCAGTTAATTCAATTCAATAGGTGTAAAAAGCTGAAAAATAAATGTGCATAAACAAAAGATGCAAAGAAGGAATGAACAGTAATTATTCAATTTAACAAACTCGATGAAGACAGACGAACACTTTCAGACTTACGGAGTGCATGCCACTCATCCTGTCGTATGGTCTTTGTGATGTTGATAGGTAAATTTCGTGGTAGGATGGACGAGGAGTAGTGGTATTTGACTGGGGTACATCTTTGAATTATTCCTGGAAAAGAAAAAAAACAATTATAACTGGAGGCCAAATATTAATACAAGCAGAGAGAGATAATCAAGTAAAAATCTCATTCTGAACCTTCTACCCACGCGTGGGATTCTAATAAAATATACACATACACATTTATTGTATACACTCACTGAGCTTTAATAAAGTCAGATGGAATTAGAAACCTAATGTTCCCCATCACTCCTTCATTGTTATTAAAGAGGGATTAGAAAACAATATGGATTATTCCACAAGTCATGTACAGAACCTGAATTGTTCTCATTTAAAGTCACTCTCTACATATTCATATGACTGTAAGAGCAGTATTTAAAACTGTATATATTCAGATTTAAAATGTTTAGTATATAGTATATCTCTATGCTCCATAGAAAGAATGCAACATCATACTTAGTAGGACTTGAAATTGTGCATGTCATGTTAAGCAAATGTTCCCTTAAAACGATTGGTTGCTACTGGCAACCTGACACAATTTTAAACCCAAAAAATTAATTTGGGATTTTTTTCTAAATTGAGCATCTGGAAGTTTGGCATTTAATTTGACAGACGCCTGAAATTATTAATTAATTGATAATCAGAATAGCTGCCATTTAACTTTCTCTTAATCAACTAATTGATTAACAGGCTTATCATTGCAGCTTTATCAGGTATCAATTATGATTAGATCTCATCGTTATAATGATTCATAAATAATAATGATTATACTGTTCGTATTATCATCACCGTTCTTTTCACAGAAAGGTATCTGTCTGAAACCACAGGATCTGTTTAATGCAGAAGCTGCTATTTTCCTGACATCACGCTGTCACGACACTTTGATGATCAACACTGTAACTGTGACTACACAAACAGCACACACCTCTACACTCGCCACCAGCAAAGGTCACCACTTCAAGTACTTAAAAAATGAATTTCCTATAAATCCTGATCCCTGATGAGGAGCCTGAACACAGGTTTGCAAACTGCATCACTTGAGAGCTGTGTGTTTGTTGTTTGTCTACAAGTCCGATAATAAAGAAGGAAAGTTGTGAACATCTTGTCTCACAATGGTTTAAACCAAAGACTGAAAATAAAGATGGATATCGAGTTTCCTCCCACTATCCAGCAATGAAGGCAAAATGTACTGGAATCAAACGCTGCCATCTTGTTCATTTGGAGCCAAAGTCTGTGAATTAGTGATGGCAGGATGAAGCGAGGGCATGAAGGAAGTCGACACATGAGCTTGACCAATCACAAGTCAGTCTCAGCTGTCAATCATGATGTTTCAGCCCATTATTGTAGCATCAAATAACCAATTAACATTAAACTCACCATGAAAGTGAACAGATGAACAAACATCAGTGCGATGAGAACTACATCTAAAATGACAGAAACCATCTTTGACTTTTTTAGTTTGGTCCATGTCCCATCAATGGACATGGAGGGGGTGGGATCTATGACCTGTACTGCAGCCAGCCACCAGGTGGCGATGGAAACGGTTTGGCTTGAATTAAGGATTGTAGTAACGTTGCCCATCTTTATTCACAGTCTGTGGTTTAAACTTGGCTCCAAACTGGTGAGCGTCATCATGTTTAGGTCAGAGTGAACATGACTCACACTATTTGTGTGATTTAAATGGCATCACTTTGACATGATACCGATTCAAGCTCAGGTGCATCTTCAGCGTACACGCGGTAAACTTGGCTCTGACAGTAAACTGATATTTTAACATTTGTTTCACTGTAATTGTAATCGAACTCTTCTTAGTTACTGATTAGTGGTACGTTGCTTCTGGAAACCGAATCTTCTGTAACTGAACGTGATATAGAAATGGTCATACATCAATAGGCTCAACATTACCATATTATCAAAAGGAATGAAGACAATTCTAGAAAACAAAAGGTTTTTATTTCTGGGGCAACTAAAATCATTGGGTCTGAAAATGTATTTTAACTGAGGTCACTTCGAATCCGCGCCTCATGTTGAACGACCCAGAGGTGCAGGAGCTAGAATTAATAGGGACATTTAAGAGAAGTTAAATAGATAGTAGTTGTGTGAGCAGAATCTAATCTGAGCAGTGCAAGGTGTGGGTGGGTGGACAGACGATCATAAACAGATGTACAATTAATATCCATCATAACAGCACTGCAACAAATACAATTAACAAACCTCTGTGAGGCTTGTTATAATATTTCCTTTCCAACACAGTGTGTAAGAGACAGTCAGATGTGTTTTCAGATCCACTTAAACCCTAATAATGAATCGACACCTTCCTGAGACAGTGTCAACAAGCTTCATGAAGGAAGTGAGGACTGGAGTCATTTGAGGTTACTCCTTAACGACCAAGAGGAACAGTCACCGACACAAAACCACAACAGTGTGTTCTCTGGTTGTATATATATATATTTATACGTCATCTCTACATTGTTGCTGCTAAAACAGAAGTGAAAGCCCGGTTTTCTAACACAAGAACTTGGGTTATTAACTTTGCATATTATAATAAATAAACAGGTCCACCAAGGAGGTCATGTTTTTGTCCGCATTTGTTTTTCTTGATTTCCCAGAGAAAAAATCATAGATTTGGATGAAAAACAATCAGACACATGAAGGACAGTGATATTTAAGTTTGTGCAATTTGGTGCTGATGGAAATCAAATTCTGGATCTGGTGAATTCACATGTGGTTTGATGAGGGGACTGTTGTTTCCTAGTGGAGATCTGAACTGTCTATCATTTTAGTTTATTATTATTATTATTTCTATCATAAGTGTTGCAGACCCAGACATACAACATGGCGAAGCTGACAGATAATCCTTTAAATAATGTGCCATTAAATAAACGTATGACGCCTCTGACAGCTCCAATCACAACAACAATCATTAGTGCCATGTCTCCTCTTTGTGTCTGGACCTCGTTGTGGAGCAGGTACGAGTGAGATTCGGCTTCTTGTTGTTGTGCGTTGTGTTCTCAGTGATTCAACTTGCTTTGCACTGAACTAAAATCCCCCAGTGTGGCGTTAACCTTCACCAGATGTTGTTCCATCTTCTGCAGATGCAAAAAAAAAAAAAAAAAAAAAAGATGGAGAAAAACCAGACTGGGCATGATCTCATGCAGCCAGAGAGGGACTCAGCAGCATGTAGAGCGAAATCACACAAATGCATGACACATGAATTTAAGAAGAATTCCTCCTCATCCTAACATGAATATTTAAAGCATACAGACACACAGTGATGTGAGAGGGGAGCCTGGGCCTGCTCCTGAGTCTCTAGGTGTGAGCTCATCGCAGAGCATCACGGCCTGCAGGCTCCACACTGCCCCTGTTTACCTTTGTATATAAGGTCCTCGGTCTCCAGGTCGAATCCCTCCCGGTGACACTTCCTCCACAGTCCGGAGATGGTGGAGTTGAACTGCCGGCTGCAGTGGGACTCCATGGCGGACGCTGCGGCCACAAAGTGCCGCTTCCCCCTGGTGATGACCGGGCCGCCGGCAGCAGCAGCATCTGGGCCGCTGCCTCTCCTCTCCAGGCTCTTTGGAGGCATCTGGAGCGGCAGGTTGTGGTTCGAGATGTAGATGTAGCCCGGGTCGTTGCGCTTGTTCGCATAGTTCTTGCACCTCTCCCGGTGCCTCCGCGCGTCCGTCTCGTACCAGTAATCGGTGCAGATCGCCATGGCGAGCAGCCCCAGCGCGCAGAAAGCCAAGAAGAGCCCCGTGCTGGTTAATATTTTCATAGCGGCCATCTTCCCCCCGCTCGATGGAGAGCCCAAAACAGTCGCGAGAAGCTTCCTCCTCCTCCGCGGCCGTGGCGGCGATGGTACCCCGCTCACAGCCTCGCTCAGTCCCGCACTGGGCGCATGACGGTGCGGGGCCAGGGTCGTCCGGACTGGATGCTGCGGTCTATTGTTGTAGTGCCCGGTGGATGCAATGTTGTTCCCACCATCTGTTATGGTACAGGAGGAGGAGGAGGAGGAGAGGGGATGGATGGATGGAGACCAGCGCTGTGAGGAGGAGTCAGTGATGTCGCTGTTCTCTCTCTCTCCTCCAGGATGCTGCGGGATGGGGGAGCAGAGAGGACCGGGCTTCGTTGGGAGGGGAGTGGTCATTTGTGACGCTTGGACGGTCACATTTATGGATCTGGTCAACATGTAAAAACACAGGTGCACGGGAGGAGGGGGCTCCATCATGTGCCAATCTTTAAATCAATGATCAATTCTTTTTCTCCCTAGAAACAACGAGGAAGTTCCTGAACTGCAGCGAATCAAAGTGGTTGTTATCATTTATTTTTACTATTATTTCTCAGTGAATTGTTCAGGATATTTATCTAATGGCTAGATAAGTGTCAACTCTTTTGTCTTTAATATAAAGTACAATTTTAAGAATTCATAAATGTGCTATGAAAGCTCACGACCCTTTAGTGATGGGTCCGGATGAACACTTGCACAAGCAAGTTGAGAAATTCTCTCGTTTGCAGGTCACCTAATGAACGCAGTCAAACAAAAACAAAACGTCCTCAATAGAATGGCACTAAGAAAAAGTGAAACAGATCTGAATCCACCCCCGAATCAGCGCCAAAATTGAATGGGTTCTTTAGTTGTGTGCTGATCCATTGAGTAGTTTTTGCACAATCCTGCTTACAGACAAACACAGAAAAAAACATTATCCCTTCTGCAGATGTACACAAAACTAGACAAACATAAAACTGCAGCTAAAAGGTTAAGATGTCAGGAGGCAACAGATAAAAAAACAGTCAGATTCAGCATTTTGTGATAAATGGCAAGTTAAACATTTACATTTCCACCAGCTCAGATCGATCAATTACAGGAAGTGATGTGGGATTCAAGCGAAGTTTAAGATTTGATGTCTGTTGATGATTCAGTTCGACATTAAAATGCAGTTGAAAGAAAGATCTCAAGAGAAAGATTTCAATGGAGCAAAACATCAAAATTTATTTTTTAATCTCATATTTGAATTGAATTAGCTTCAACTTGTTCGAAACACTAAGTTTTTCTTAACTTTCGTCATTATGTTGTACTCTGATTTCCTATAATATTGTCAATATTTCACAATGATGTTCAGTGCAGGCATTAAATCATAAAGCAGCTGATAGGAAATTATTTCATGAGAAGTACAACAGTAAAACAATGTTAAAACTTCTCACTCCATAATGTGATATTGGTCAAGATATATGTCATCCATCCATTTATCATCTACAGGACTATCCTCTCTGAGGGAGGTAGGGCCGCTGCAACCACTCCCAGCTGACACTGGGTGGGCAGCAGGGTACAAGGTCAGATTGCCAGTGACAGGACGACAAATACACACAACAACCATTCACACTCACATTCACACCTATGGCAATTTAAGAGTCATATCTGTCATCCACAAGAACATTTGAATCCAGACCTCAGGAACACTTGTCCTAAACTATGAAGTAGTGTGAACTCAGCTGAGCATCAATGAAAGACTTTTCACTCATGTGTTTGCACTGTTTCCCACTGAACGTCTCACTGCCGTGTGCAGAGTGCTTGTTTGTTGTCCTTTTGTGACTGAGGAAGGCTCCCACAGACAATAGGCTGCTCACAGGCTGATGACTAAGGAAGGCAACCCGCGGCGGAGTCGTTATGGCAACAGAAGCTTGCCAAACAGACTGTGTAGAAAATTGGGCAAGAGTTGAACACACAGTCAATGCCCCCTCCCTTCACTACCATATGACATTTCGGGCATAGGATCTCTGCAGTAAAAATATGCTAATGGTGGACAGGTTTTTGTGCGGTGAGGTCAAGTCATCCCACTGTGCTGCCTCAGCACCTTAACACACGACCAATCAATACCACAGGTATACTAATCACTCTAAGATCAATATAAAGCCTGCGTCCCACTTCAAAAAATTACCCTCTAGTATGTATATATATAAAAATAAACAGACTTGTTAAATAAAAATTCTAGAGAAATTTACATTTTATTTATTCAGGAGTGGAAACTTTCACCAGGAGGTGAGTCAACAAATATTTTAATAACAAAACATGACGTCAATAAGCATTTGTGTTAAGAGCTGTTGTATGTTCCATGACTCAGGATTTCTTTGTAACAGCGATAAGTCAAAACTGGACACTTTATACAAACAATAGCAATCTGCAACTTTATCACAATCATTAATTAAGGAGAGTTTGTGTGAAAGGTGCAGACTGTTCTGTGTGAGGGTGATACTGTACGGAGAACTGTACTTCCACACTTATGGAACAGCCCGTCCTGACTTCTTGGCACTTCTTTCTTGACAAGACAAAGATTATGGCATGGTGGTTTTAGCATAACTCTTAAATAAAACCGGTCGCTTGTTTTTTTTCTTTTCAATAAATAGGCAGCAGCTACATGTGAAACTGAGGAAGCACAACACTCTGTTAAAACAATTTAGGGTTCAATTCATTTTAAGAAAAAGGTCTTTGTAAAAGGTCCAATAACACCCGCTCTGTTGAGCAGGTACATCAGGGTTACATGTGTAAATGTGCAAAACAACACTGTCAACATTATTAAAGAATTTGGTAACAGATATCCACACAAACCTTCTGAATTCCCTTGATATTTACGTCTGGCACATTCTGAAGTGTCCAAAAATGTCCTGTCAGCAGATCGAGGTCGTCCGTTCCGTCATCCATCCATAAAGTGCTGTTCTTTTGTCGGACATTTTGTTTTAGTGTAACATTAAGATGATATCAAAGAGGTGTAGTGTCTTAGACGAAAGGTTTCTAAGCATGAGAGGTACCAGATATGCGGGGTCTGTATCTCTCTAGTGGTGAGATTTAGTCTTTGGTAAGGCCTCCGTGTTCAGTCGACAATCGCAGAGAGCAGAGCCATGACGGCCACGCCACAGAAAATGAGCAGGATCTGCAGCAGAGTGTGTCTGAAAAACAAGCAAAACAAAACAACATGCCAATGAAGCTGGGAAGAGTGCAAGACAACAAGTTGGTTAACATGGATGTAACAAATGCAGAAAAAAAAAAGATTAGAAAAAAAACAAATGGCCAAAAGACGCCATTTTTCACAGCAAAATAAAAATATTGTCCAGTTTTTAACTATCCCACGGTCCTTGAACTATCACTTGTGAAAACACCATCTGTCAGGAAAAAAATAATCTCAAGTGAATTTAGTGATATTTAATTAAAATAACTTAATTCACCATGTTTAATAAAACATTTACCCATAATACAATGTTTGTACCAAAAAGATTCTGTAAAAAAAATTCCAAATTCCTCATCACAACATGATTCCATAACCTGACAATTTTCAGGTCCTGCAGTGGATTCATGTAAGAATGAGTGGGTATTTTTTATTATTTCATGTTGTATCGCTAAAATGTATAAAAAATATTTCAATATTGGATTTATTTATCAGTAACACTTGTATATACTGATTCCATTATCTTTCCCCAATTGGAAGCAGAAGTACTCATTATTTCAACTTTCATTTTTTTATTGTAAATGATTTATGGCATTATATCTGTTATAAAATTAACAAATACATGTTTGAGTTCTCTCTACCTCTCGCCCTGATTCTGCAATTTCCACGGACATACAAGACTTTATATTGCAGTGAAAACGAACCCAGTGAGTAAAAATGTGACAGAAGAAAAAAAAAAGCCCGGAAAATGCTTGAGGTTCAGAGGGTTAACAACATTAGTGCTGGAAAACATCCAACGCACCTTAAACTGGTCTCCTGCAGCAGGTCAGGCACCACATTCACCAGAGCGATGTAGAGAAAGCCTCCAGAGGTGAAAGGCAAAATCCAGGCTGTGGCATTTTCTAGAAATGAAACAAAACAACTGGGACTGATTCTGGAAACTTTGACGTGGTCTTCCGTCATCAATATTGGGTTTGACTGTATGTTTACTGGTGTCATCTTACCTGTGCCTTTAGGTGACTGAGTGCACAGAGCAAAGCAAGCTCCCAACACCCCGACCAGCGCTGTGGACAGCTGCATGCGAGCAGCACTCCATCGGTCGAACCCGGCCCTCAGCAGGATGGCAAAGTCTCCCACCTGAAGACAAACACAAATCTCAATGACAGCTCAACCTCCAAGGATTAACTTCCATAGTGGTCCAATTCTTTCTACATACTTTAAATCATGTAAACAGGAAACCTTGAAAGTAAACTTTGAACTTCTAAGTTAAGACGAAAAAATTGGAAACTGTACAATTCAACCAAGACTTGTGTAATCTCACCTCATGGGGGATTTCATGGAGCAGGATGGCAAAGGTGGTGAGAAACCCAACCTGCAAGAAAAGTCTCATTAAAACTGCTTTGAAGAAATAATGCTTTGTCTGACTTGGTAAAGAAACAAGCTTTGTAGTATCAAAGGGAAATTATTATGAGGGTTGAGTGCTTAGCTCATGTGGTCATTTTGTAATAGACAGTGCAAAGATAGAAAAGTGAAAAGATGAAGAGCTGCAAATCTGTGACTTTAAGTCTTTAAGAGATTGAATAGTTATATATGAAGAGCATGGTGAGACCTGTCAATCCTGTGAATCAGAAGAACGTTACGACTGTGGTTATATACACATCACATATTCACTGTCGGTGCAGGCTGCTGATTTCGGCAGCTTTTTAAAGTCAAATTGAAATTTAAAACCATTCTAATCTGTGGCTGACAACTTAATTCTATTTCAGCCCTTATATTTGTAAATTGATTTTAAGGCATGTTATTAGGAACCCATATTTTTCATCAGACATGAGAACAGATAAGTGTTTGATCATCTGTTAATTGTTAGCTAAACATGTATAATATGATGTCTAATGTAATCATAATATGAGGTTTTAAAAAGACTTAAAAAGCCTCATTCAAAATTAAATTGGGTAGTTTTAAATAAACTAGCTGTTATTGAATAAAGCAATGTGGACATACTTAAGTGCTCTTTACTAATAAATTAGGTTTATCAAGCCTTCAGAATTAAAAACTGTGAACTATAATTATTCATTTTAATCAATGCTGCTTTGGAACATAACATTTTCACACAGCATTTTAATGTGGCAGATAGTGATAACTGTGCATGAGCGTAAACACAACATGCTGGTGAAATATGTGTATGTTTGAGACATCTAGCGAACTTCCTCTCTGGCGCACTGATCCAGAGTTCATGCTGCTCGCCTTATGTCTCTCCAGCTGGACTCTCTCATTCCCACAGCTACAAATACATACAGGAAAGTGCTGAAGCAACGCAAACTCAAGTCCCTGCAGTTTAAAGTCAACCTGTTCTGAAAAAGCCCAAAACACAATACAACAGGACACGGACAAACAGACTGAAAAAGTTTGTTGATGTGTGTTAGTGAAAGCCCTGAGTGGTCCTGTTTAAAGACAGAGGGAATTCTGCTGGAGCAGGTCGACACTCAGACAGAGTCTGTATCCACTCTGCCAAACACTGCACTCATGAGGGTGGAATCATATGTCCACATTCCCCTGATTTATTTTTGTCCTTTGCTTTCATTAATTATTACAGCGCTCCTCTTTGGTCATTGTGCAGCTCTCGCACTGTACTTAATATTCAGTCTTTTGTAGTGTCAACAACTACATTTGCATTCACACATAATCACAATGGACATTTTGTTATTCAGTCTCCTAGCCTCCTGCTCCTGGATATTATTTTTTTATTCTCCTGCATGGAGGTTATGATTTCTCCCCTGTTCGTTGTTCTGTCTGTTTTTTAGCAGGATTACACAAAAACAAACAAACAGATTTCCATGAAACTTGGTGAAAGGATGGGAAATTGCCCACCAAAGAACTGATTACAGTTTGTTGTGGATATTGACAAAGGGGCACTTTCACTATCTTTAACATTGCTGTGTTATTTTTTTAGATTTTCACAAATTTCCCAGAGAATAATTTATGGATCTACAGGGGAAAAAATCAGGCATGTTTAGGGGACTGTTATTTATAATGTGTATAACTTGGTGCAACTTGATTAACTTGACTGTTGGGCCTTGGTGGAAGTATGCGCTCTGTTGAGTGCCATTCTACTTTGTCTTGCTGCCTCTTACCTTTTTGCTGACAAGGAAACTTCCTGCGACTGCCAGTCCATGAGTGAAGTTGTCGATGCAGTTGGCCAGCAGGTTCAGGTACCCACTTGTCTGTGAGACACAAAACATTACCATTCATTATTCACAGCTAAAACTATGGCGGACTGTGGAATGTGATCATTTATCTATAACTGAAACAACGCTGGCTGAATCTGACGAGCTGTTCTTCAATAAAAAGAACGTACACTTGTTTAAAGACTAAGTCGGTCTTGTAATTTAAAGGTAGTTACCTTCTTCTTTGTTGTATGACCCCATTTAAAAAATAAGGCTGTAAATGATCTGTTCCACTTAAACAAAAGGAATCTGAGTCCGGTGTAAAAAAGACACAAAGACACTTTGAGAAAGCAACTGCTGGTGATTTCTGGAGCAGTTTTGTTGGTGCTGTTGCTGTGTTATGCTCCAGAAGATTGTCAGATGTGCCCCACCTTTCCTTTTGACCGATACGTGTTGGGACAGGCAGCAAAGATGCAAAAGTTGCCGCATTGCATAATCTTACAGACGACAGTTTCTTACCAACTCGCAAAGTCTCTCCTCAAAACAGCGGCGGACTGTCTGACAATGATTCAGGCTGAGAACTTGACTCCTTTTCAGACCATATTTTTCACACAAAGCACATGAACTCTAATTTTGTAGGCTAACCTTATTTGTTGATGTAATGGTTACCAGACAGCACTGCCCTCTGCCATCTTTCCTATGAAGTCATCTTTGTCAAGTGCCAAAAGAATCTCCCTCTGTGTTTCCACAACCAAAACAGTGAACATATGATAGTTCCAAGGGCTTTTATCAGATTGTCCTGATATTGTGAAGTAAATTAATCTGTGGAATCAGGTAGTTTCTTAATGACAGTCTCTTATTTTGTTGCTTGAATTCTCTTCATTATGATATTTTACTAATTATTCACACAGTGGTAATGAGAAATCATTATTTTTTTAATTCTCAATTTTCTTTGAAAGTTTCACACTTGAACTTTTCATCATTGATTTTATTTATTATTTATACTTTATTTAGTTCAATTAATTTTGTGTATTTTAATTAAATAATGAATTTGTTATGTCATTATGTCATTCATGCATTCACAGACTGAACAAGTGTTAAATCTCATTTACAGGAAGATTACTTTCAGTTTCGCTCATTACTTAATGCTGAGAAACAATGTGCATCGTGAAATGAGTGGGGACTAGTTTGAGGTGTCGGGAGCTGGGTGCTCTATTTAAAGCCAGTAAGTTGTGTTTCGTTATTAAAAACAAATCGACTCCATTTGGAGAAGACTGAAGAAGCATGTGTCTCATTAAGTAAACATTACATATCTACAGTTTAACTCCAGTGGTGTCTCTCTGTATTTATTTATCCAGTTTTTTAAATTATTTTCTGTCATTTTTTGTGAAGTAGGGGGTGTTTTGGTTGTCAGCATTACCTTTATTTTCTCTGATCTTTCCTGCAGACTCTGTTGCTTGGAGGATTTCCATGACTCAGCGTGTTGCCCATTTCGGAGTGATACCACTGCTTTTTCACCTAAAACTGAATTAGATTGTGCCTGCAGAGAAAAGGGAAGAAAAACAAGGCTAAAATGAACATTCTGTCTCTATGTGTTTCACATTACTATCATCATCATCAACATTTTTATGAACAATTCGTATGTTCCTATTAACCAGTAATCAGTTACCATCAGTAACCTGCCATCAACTTGGAGGGACAAATCTCCCCAAAGGAAACTTGTTGCCCATATTGACCATTAACACTAGTAAAAACTAATGTTAATGGAACAATAAACAAGGGCTTTTTTGTTTCTCCCACTGTGTCACAGGGTTCACCCACTAGAAACACAACAGAAAAAAAGTCCTGATTATTTCCAGAACTTCCGCATGTGGAGTAATAGGCAGTCATTTGTACTTCTGCTTTATTTTCCAAACATTTCAAAACTTATGAGCCTTAAATTATACCACCGGTCAACATACTTTTATTTGAAATGTATAAAAGGAAACAGATTCGTCTCAGGCTGTTGCCTCCTTTTTCCGAGAACAGGCAACTTCCCCGTTCCCTCATTCAGAAACCACTTGGGTTGCTATTTAAAATGATAGTCACATTAAATGAGGAAAATAGCCAGCTGTCTTCTGGCCGCTGCAAGGAAATGTTTGCTCTGTGTCTATGATTGAAGCATGTGGAAGAAATAAAGTGTGATGAATTTCCAGGGCTATCAATCACCTCCTGCAGTCGGACAGACCCTGTCACTGAAAAACACCTTGTTTGGTTTGTTCAATGAGGAATTTAAAACACAAATTTCATTTTAAGCATTACAACTTTCCACAAATATGATGCATGAAAAACACTGACTAAATTTAAATGAAATTGAAATGCCAATAAAGATGCAACCCTAGTATGTGTTGTTACGATAAGATCATACACACAGTGTGTTAAAACGCTGACCTTCTCTGTCTCTGTCACACTCTGTCCTGGTCTATTGTGGCCTCTGTCTATAAACTGAGTTCTCAGCTCTCCTGTGGACACTGAAATGGCTCAAGCAGCTGCTTCACCTGGCACTAAAAATAAACTCTAGTAGAGAAGCTGAGTCGTGGATTAAAATCTTCTCCCTCACTCGTGTTACAAAAAACAGAAGGGAGGACGAGGCCGTCCCTGCAACACTCTGCAACCACCAGACAACAACAGTCTACACAGAAGCCCTGTGTTTAACAAGCATCTCATTTTGATGCCTGTTAAACACACTCATTCAATAATAATAGAGAAAAGCATGAGCAGCTGTTTCCACCTACTACACATTAGACTAATATCTCTCTCTTTAGGCTGCTCAATGATTATCATCCATTTTGTTTATAGTGTGGACACATTTAAAGAAATAGTTTGAGTTGACTTATAAAATATGACTGTTTGCTTGTTTCTGAGAGCTGGATGAGACGGTTGAAACCACGCACATGTTTGTATGGTTAGTGTGTAGAGAGCCATTGGCTGGTTAACATATAGACTGGCATTTGTGGTGGGGGAGGAAACACTTTCTCCTTGAATGAGTCTTTTACTGAGATTTGCAAACTCAACTTTGTTTGATGAAGAACAGATCTGTGCCTGTTAAGGCTTTTTCAGACATGAACTCTGGAAAATGTCCAGAAAAACCACTAAAGAAATAAAATGTTCTTATCTCATTTGCTTCTCTTAACCATAAAAAAAACAATCTTAACCACAAAAACTAGTTGTCACAAAGTATAGTGACCAATATGTTGAACTAGTCCTTTAAAATAGAGGAGAATGTGTAGCCTATAAGGCGATTGTACAGTCGGTCATCTGATGCTTCAGTCACCAAAACACTGAGAGAAGTATGCAAACCAAACACGGAAGCCGTTTGTATCATGCAAAGCAATAAAATATGTGAAGGCTTGTTCTGACAGGACTGTGAGCAGCGATAATACTTTGGACAGAAGTGAACATATTCTCCTCAAACACAATATTACAGCTGGAGCACTTACAGGAGTATTAGAATTGAGGTCTGAGTCTGGAGGGGGATCCTCAGCACTGTCTCGGTCTGGGAACATCTTCTCCAGAAGCAGGAACGCCAACAGACCGACGATTACCCACAAGCCCTGGGTCATGTAGTGGTTGTGTTTACTACCTGTGGGGTAGCAAAAGACTGAGTGAACAAAGTGACAAGTGAACTACAGCATTATACTGGCATTAAGTATGTTAGTGGTAGTGCTGAAAATTACACTGTCTCTAATAATTAGGACCATATTTAAGATTATTTAACCAATACTTCTGTTTCACCTGCTTTATGCTTTATCATATGATAAATGAAAAATGCAATCCCTTTCAAAAAGGAAGAGATGTAAAGCATGATTGATATTAAACAGAAAACACTCTCCTTAAATGGGGTTTATGAAATTGACATTACATCAGTCTGTGTTTTCTGTGAAAAAGCATATAACTGGAGGGCAAGGCAAGGTAGCAGTAATAGTATAACAGCAAAAACCAATTCTTGTGTACTGCTGAGTGGGAACACTTCAGACACATAGGTGGCGATGGCATTGGTGCGAAGGAGACCAACCTGAAGAGCCAGAGAGCGCCCACGCCTCAGGAAGGAGGTGAAGAAAAACATCGCCAAGGAGACCACCAATAGCAAAGCTTAACAGCTGCTTGAGCTTCTGGCATCCAGCTGAGAAAACAAAGGAGTAAACAAACAGGGTAACAGGTGTACAGGGATTAATGCAGGACAAGTGCATTGATTTAATGTGACGTTTCAATTTGGCTTGAGATCACAAGCACATCTGAGAATTTACAGCTCTTGAAAGAAACTTGGCACATAATGACAAATGAAAATGACACATTATGATTAATAGTTTCTTAAAAAAATTAACTGGATTGAAACATAAGAAATAAAGTGCATGTAACCTGGGATACTAATAATACACTGTGGTTGGTCACGTATCCCGCAGACTTTTATATTCATTTCCTTCATAATGCCTAACCTCCGGTTTGGAGTGCACTTGAGAGCCAGAGGCCAAAAATAAATCTAAAGTGCCACGTTCTTGGGTGGGGCCACTGGAGAGGCCACAGGTTGACATATAGCAACTGAGCCCTGGTGGCTGAAGCTCAGGAGGTGAGAAGATCAGTGAATGTACCTTATGATTCAGAAGTTACAAAAGACATAGGATATAACTTAAACCATGTTTCTATTAACAGTTCTGCCTTTAAGAGTTCATGTGGAGACTGATTGTTAGAGCAACATGAAGAAAACAAACATCCTTCAAATTAAACAGCTATGAGTGAATGGTTAAAATAGGAAATATAGTATTTTGTCCTCTACATTTGGACTGACAGCCACTTTACTCCACTCAAATAAACAACAGCTATTGGAGGGATTGAAATTGTGTTCACAAAAATATATGGAATGCTGCTAACTTACTGGTAATCCTGTTGACTCAGTATGTATGGTGCTTACATAAAGTATTATAAAAGGGCAATTTAAACTAAAGTTAAAAAAATGTTTTGAAGGATAAACTTTCTGGGCACTTTCTTAGGTTTTCATACTTTAAGGCAAGTCATGCTTCATACAGAAAAAGATGCAAAGAGGTTCATGAAGTCAAAACTGTAAATGTGCTGTTTTTACAGGTAACTTTAACCACCGATGTAACACTGTAAACCATGAAGATGGTGCAGCTGCCTCTGTATCTGGCTGACAAAAGACCCGGCAGTTCTATTGTTGAGCCTACTGGGTTTGTTTTCTCTAGTTCAGGGGGAGTGGACAGCTGGGATTTACAACAGAGTCAGTAAAGAGCTGGAGTTTTTATATACAGCTGTGAGAAGTGAGAGAGTTGTAGATGCCAGAGCAGACGGATTCGCCTCTGTGTGGTTCCTGTAATGCATTGCCGATGAAACAGCATTGTTATACAATGTGTTGGGTTAATGAGGCGACGTTATTCCTTTTTCATTGCACAAAGTTGAACTCAATGTCTTAAAAATACCCTCAATCCATGTAGTAATTCAAAAATACATATTGCTCTGACTTGCTCTTTTTTTAAAAAGCAACTAGTGACAAATCGAGCAGTTTGTTGGATGAACCGTGGCAACTTTCTGTAGAAGAGCTAGTGTTGTGTGGGAGTGTGAGGCCGGGCTTCACCCCAACAGGCGCGCCTCTCTATCCCTCTCATTAAACTGACACCACTGCCACAGACACAGTCGTGAATGAGCTTCTAAATTTCTCTGTGAGTGATAATTTTCTAACTACAGCTGAAATCACAGCTCAGCCGTTGCTTGTGTGTTGAGTGACTTTGTCAGACAATTTGTTTATAAAGTCACGCTCTCTGCAGTGCACAAGGTTTGAACTGCCTGGAAGGGACTTCTGGGTAACATGAAGTCTTGATGGGACACTTCTCAGTCACTATGCCATACTTGTCCTACTGTCTGACAACACAAAAAACAAAACACATTTACATGTTTGAGCACAGAGAGTTGGAGGGAAGCCAACAGATGAGGGGATGAAACCAGGTGACACTAGAAAGAATACAAATACAAATACAAATTGATGTACTAGTTTTGTTTAGAGTGCTAATGCATCGCTCCGTGAGGTTTATGTTTTGGGACTTTGTTAAGAGACACATGAGTTTGGTTGTTCTTTTGGATGTTTCCTTTTAAGGTGGTTGAATACATTTGTTGTATTAATCCTGCAGATACAGTCTCTCTCGTGGTTGATTATCTGTCCCTGCTCCTCATCTGCTCACGTGGAATCGTTTATATGTCTACATACTGTATAGGTTACATATCACCATCTCTTACCTTCGGTTTTGAGAGCTGCTCCGGCCTCGATGGGAATGACAAGCAGGGGGAAAATCCCGCTGAGGCCTACAGCAACAGAGCCCACCAGGGACAGGAGCCAAACATGACCGTGTTCACTGGCTATGAAGTCTGCTACTGCCTGGAGGCCTGGGAGGTCATCTGTCAAGCTGCGGCCTGGACCCGCAGCCGTGGCGGTTGCATGAGCCATAGCGGTTTTTGCCATATTCTGTCTGCTTGATGCCCCTCTGGAGGTCAGCATCAGCAGAGTAACAAGGATAAACAGAGCAGCTACAGCCCAGCTGGGCCTCCGGCAGTTTCCACCTTCCATCCGTCCCACGGTCCAAAGAGCACTTGCAACCAGTAAAGCTGCAAGAGAAGTAAATGTTCAGACAGATAGGCCTCTCTTGAACCTTTTTAAACAACGTATGGATATTTTAAATAAGCATTAGGTAAGTACATCAAGTACTGGTCCTTTTGAATTGTTAATGCAGTCTGTTATTTGGTAAATTAAATGTCAGAAAATTCCAGCTGCAATTTCTTATATTGTGAATTAATATATAAATGAGATTCCCATGTGAGTGGGGCCCATCCAAAGGGTTAAAGGATAAATCTGAAGAGTCAGAGTCAGTTGCTTTGGTCATTTTCCATAACTTTTCCAGCCAGCTCCCTAGTTAAATGTCCAGAAAATATCAGTGAGCCCATGTGAGAATATAGCAGGAAAACGTCCAGACAATTCCTTTTTAACTTGGGGCGGATGCAAAAGTGTAAAAAAACCCCCAAAAGAATACAAATAATTCAAGATGAAAAGAGGAGCCATACACACAGGGGATGCAGAAGAAGATGTCCAGATTTTATTTATTGATCTTTAGAGTTTATTACTTTCAAGCTGCTTTCAGACAGGCACTGAAGTCCCAACGTTTTCCTAAAACTTAGGATTTCAACAAATGTCCAAGTCAGGTACTTCTGACATTTTCCAGAACCTTTTCTGCAGCCCCCCTTGTAAAATGTCCAGAAAATGTCAGAGTGAGCCCATGTGAGAATACAGCAGAACATTCCCACCGAGCAAGTGGGTGTATTGACGACCTTTCAGATATCTCGGGATGAAAAAGAGATGCCAAACACGTAGAAGACGTAGAACAAGATGTCAACTTGGAAAGACGAGATTCAAGAGCTTTTGGTGTGCTGTAATAAAAAAGTGATTTCCACAGCAGAATTTAAAAGTTCTGCCCCCCTCCCTTACATACTCTACCCAGGGGCCACTCTCTCCTCTAAATTTTCCGAATATCTTCCTGTTGTGAACTTGACCAGACAATCTCCTGCTAAAATTCTTCGTATGTGAAACACAATCTGTGGAAAAACTCTGGACATCCTCAGGAATTCATTTCTGAGAAGGGACCAAACCACAAACTGGGTCACAAGCAGAAACCCCCAGTTCAACCTTCTATCTTCTAAAAACATGTCTGCACAACATGCTATCATACACACTGAGGGAAAAGCACAGGATTTAGTCCTGACATGTATGTGGTGGAAGGAAAATGGAAATATTGAAGTGCTTGAGAGAATGAAAGTGTCTGCTTCTGTCTGGAAGCTGCTCATGAACTGGCAGAAGTTCTGATTTGTAGATTCTTGTTTCCTAACTTTAGCAGGAGTGTTTGTGTTGCTGCTCCTCATCTCTCTGTGGGGGTCAGGTTATCAGGACAGAGACGCTTCAGAGCTGTGATATTAAAATACAGACACACATTAAAGTCCACGGGGCGAAAACGAACAAGCAACGAGGTTCATCACTGCGACACTCAAACCTCCTCGGGCTGGATAACTCTGGTGTCTGTGAACTAAAGTTAGCAGGCTAACGTTAGCCGACGTTAGCTCGGACACATACGCAGTGATCTGAACGCTGAAGACTGCGCAGCTACAACCAGCGTCACTTCCACTAAAGTTGGTGTTCACGTTAAACATCGGAGGGACATGCAGCTGCACCGTGACTCCGGAGTTTCCCGTCGGAAATACCTTGTGAATTCGGCTGTCCTCGCACCGGTGTGTCCCTGCCATCCAGGCTGCTGGCTTGATGGAGGCAGGCAGGCGGCGGCGCGGGGCTCCTCCACTCTCTGCTGCTTCTGCTGGGGCTCGGGGCAGCGATCATCCGCAGACTGCAGCGCCCACCGCGGCTTCTGCAAACAGCCACGTCCACAGCACCATCCCGGAGGAAACACTGGATCAGAGAGGAGGAGGAGGAGGAGGAGGAGGATCTGGATCCGCCCAGACTCACACTTCTGGAAGTTTCTGAAGTTTCTGCCCCGAGGACTCACTAATCAATACTGTGTACTAATTGATCAAGAGTGTTAAAGGGATAGTTCACCCAAAATAAAAGCCGAATCCAACTGGGTTTTATTCAGTTTTAAATAAATGTGATACACCTTTAAAGGTACAGTGTGTAGAATTGTGCAGCTGAACACCCCTCACCTCACCCTCTCCTTCCAGACATGAAAAAGAACCTGTGGTAAACTTCAGTTGTCATAAAAACTCAAAAGGTGTTTAGTTTGTCCAGTCTGGACTAATGTAAAAAACATGGCGGCCTCCGTAGAGAGGGTCCCCTCGATGTAAATACAAAGTATTTGAATATAAAGGACCTTATATGAGGTAAACTACTACTACAATTCATACAATTTAGATGAAACAAACTAGTGAAAACATCGTGAGGATTATTCTACATTAAATTTCTGCCAATAGTTCCCTTTCACTTAAATCTTACACACTGGACCTTTAATAGAATGTTTTAAATTAATTTTATAGTTTCTTTATTTAGGCTAGGTTTCTTTATGAAAAAAATACGTTGTTTGTCAATATGAATGTATAGAATAAAAAAAATATTCAGCTTTCTGTCCTTTTTGCATAATATTTGTTTTAATTCAGCAACATTGTCATGCATACAGCATGGGATAGGCTTTTAAAAAAATCCTAATACAAGATTACAAAGTGACCTATCCAAGATTATCAAATTTTCTTTTTTGGCACAAAGAACACTATAAGCGGTGTCATGTCTTTTCTTTGTATGATATCTCCATTATTTCTCCTGGTGTGATTAGAAAATATCTCAAGGATTACAGAAAGGTATTATATGTTGATCTAAAGTAGAAAACAGATTAGGAATAAATCACAGAATTTAAAAATGCCAACAATGTTGTGTTTTTTTCATAATTTTATGCTTTCTTCTTTAACATACACATATTGATGCACTGGCCTTTATTTTTGCCAAAGCAATATTGTCAAATATTGTGATGTAGATGCTTCTTCCTGTGCAGTTTTTTTTAAAAACTTTTTTAATTTATGATTTTGTTCCATGCAGAGCTGAAATGACTTTCGTCTTCACTGCTATGGCGATTCACACAAAATCTATCTTTAGCAACTTTGATACCTGATGAATCGTTTTAATAATTCATTAAAAAAAAGGTTCACTGGTTGGGCCGCTGTTTGCCTCAGTAAACGTAATAATATTTTAAGCCCTTTCTCAGACAACACAAGCATTTTCTTTATTTGATTATATCTTATATTGCCATTCATGTTTATCCAGCATACGTATATATTCTTTTCTCTGTGCACAGACCTCCCGAAGATAGTGTATAGTCTTTACTGTATTTTCAAACTATGCACTCAAAAGTCATTTTAGTGCATATACTTTGTAAGGGTCACTTCCATTGGTGGGTCCCTCAGTGTTCACCATCTAATCTGTAGTGGGACACCCAAGGTTGATCTTTAACTTCTCCTAATAAACTGCCTGACCACCAGGTGGAGTATATGACAGGAGTTTACTGCATGATTTGCAGTGTAACACTTGCCCTGACCACAACTTGGAAGGGACTTCTGGGTAACATGAAGTCTGGATGGGACACTTCTCAGTCACTATGCCATACTTGTCCTACTGTCTGACAGCAGTAACACAAAATGTATCTTATTATTTCACCAAAGCAAATTACATTTCATCCCCTGCCAGAGAATTATCTGCACTTGAAACTGTGTTTAGAGCACATATACATGTTTATGTATATATATGTCTTTCCTGATTAGAACTTCTGCTCCATTCTCCTTTTGATTATACTTTGTCTCTGGCATAGAAAAAAAGAGATGTTAAAAATATTGAATAATATGGATCTAAATTCTCAGGTACATTTACCTCCATAATAATGAGCAACATCAAATGGCTTAAATGTTGAAGAATGATGAAGACCAGCTTTAACTCCTGTCAAAAACACATTGTTGTCAAACTGACCAATGCAATCAGGGGTGTCTTTTTTTAAACATTGATACAAGATATAATAATATACTTAAAGTATAAAATAAAGTCTAACCACTCTTTAAGTTCTCAGATTCTTAAAAATAGATGGACCAACATGCACAGGCATTCTTAGAAGAGTGAGATAACAAAAGAAAACTGATTAATATCAGTAATGAGTCATCCTTCTCTGACTTGAGCAACATATAAAAAGAGGAACTTGGATGTTTGGTAGGACAAAAGCACATACAGCCCTAACAGCCTTATATGGGTAAATGAACGTGTTTGTGTGCGTAGTTTGGGAACGAAAAAAGTTTCATTTAAATGTTATTTAACGGATTAAAACAGCAGATTACATGATATACTTTAAAGTTACCCATTATGGGTGTGTTTGTGTGTTTGTGTGTGTGCGCCTGTCTGTGTGCCTTGTGATTCACCTTTGTCTAATAATACCAACAGCCCAGTCTGATAGTTGAATCTTGTGGAGTCCAAAGAAAATGAGGAATCAGGAATAAGAAGTGAGAGGGCTGGATGTTCCCTTGCATGCACGTCGAGCCACTGTTCCATGTCATTGTGAAACACATGATGGCCACTGAAACCTCTGGTGACTATCAGCCAGGAAACACAGGCCCTCTCTGTGGACTGTCCACCCACCGCCATTTATGAAACAGGAAAAAAAAACCTTTTTAGTTAAAGTCTCATCATCCATTTTTTAGGGTTTTATATAAAATACTATACATTCATACTGAATTATTTGTGAAGATGTTAAAACTCTCCAAAATTGCATGTTGCATGTTAAAGTTACTGCTGGTAGTTAATAGCTGACACTGTTTTGAAAAAGAAAAAATGGATCGGATCATATCTAAATTAGGTCAAGCTCACTTTGTTTCTTAACTTTTTCAGTCATGAAACAAACAATAACTTAAAGCAGATACATTTATTGTTGTTCTTTAAAGGTTCAGTGTGTAAGATTTAGGTGAAAGGGATCTATTGTTAGAAATGTAATATAAAATAATCCTGTTTTCACTAGTGTGTTTCATTTAAATTGTAAGAATTGTTGTTTTCTTTACCCTAGAATGGGCCCTTTATATTTAAATACTTTATATTTACATCTGGAGTGGGTCCTCTCTACGGAGCCAGCCATGTTTTCTACAGAGGTCAAACTAAACCTTTTGAGTTTTATGACAACTAAAGGCTATCACAGGTTCTCTCTCATGTTTGAAGGGGGAGGGTGAGGTGAGGGGTATTCAACTGCAACATGTAACTTCAACACTAAATGTCACTACATTCTACACACTGAACCTTTAAGATCCATGAGGAATCAATGGAAAATATCAAAACAAAAAAAAAGCTCTCTCACAATGGTGAGTTTTTGCATAATCTTGCTTACAATCATAATGCTAGGTTGATAATGCTATAAAGAGGAAGCATCTATTTATTTTTGTATTGATTTGTGTTTCTTGGAGATAAGCAAATACATGCTGCCATTGAATTAAAAGTGGCCAAACTCTTTTGAGAAAAAGATGTGCAAGACATGCAGTGTTGACTCAATAAGCTCACGTTCATACTGTCAGTGTGAGTTGGAGATTCATTTACAGTAAATTCAAGATTAAATACAGGGTCAGCTGTTCAGTGTAACTAGTCCGACTGAATGAACTGAACTTAGCAGCAGCAGCAGAGGTCCTCACTGGATTCACAGTTTGAAAAACGTGCTTTGTAGGAAGAGTTTTTGTCACCTTCTTGTTTTAATAAGGAAGAAGAAGAAGGAGAAGAAGAAGGAGGAGAAGGAGAAGAAGAAGCCTCATGGTACCAAACTAAATTGGTAAAATTAAGGAAGTTTTTAGTTCCCCTGCTAATTCAGAGATATATAGAAAGCCTGAGTTTTTGAACCACCTTTGGCAATTTGCTTCCAGTCGTCCAGCAACTCTGTCGTGGAGGTTTACAACTGATCACTGCTGTGTTGAACTGAGAGCGACGGTAAGACCTTAGAAAACTTGTTCTCTGACTGAGGCTGTGGGCGTTTCCTGACTTTCCTCACACGAGTACACCGATATGACAGAGTTAAGGTTTGCAAGGTTGATTTATCAAGATTTACTGTTTGTGATGATTTGTTTGTTTGTTTATTAGATAGATAGATAGATAGATAGATAGATAGATAGATAGATAGATAGATAGATAGATAGATAGATAGATAGATAGATAGATTCTCTGCAATGTACTCTCTGTCTCATGTCTGTAATTTCATCCAGTATGTGCAATAGTATATCCAAATGTCTGTTTATGTATGTATGTATGTTTAACTAGTATATCTTGTACACCCTCTCAAAAAACCTTAGCATTAAGCATTAATAATTACATTTGTGAGCAGAATGCAATGTAATTTGGATGAAAATGAAAAGACAGATGGACAGATAGAAAGATAGATAGACAGATAAATAGATAGATAGACAGATAGATAGACCGATAGATATACATATATATATGTAGATAGACAGATAGATAGATAGATAGACAGATAGATAGATAGATAGATAGATAGATAGATAGATAGATAGATAGATAGATAGATAGATAGATAGATAGATAGATAGATAGATAGATAGACAGACAGATAGATAGATAGATAGATAGATAGATAGATAGATAGATAGATAGATAGACATATGTATATGTAGATAGATAGATAGACAGATATACATATATTTGTAGATAGATAGATAGACAGATAGATAGACAGATAGATAGA
The DNA here is from genome assembly GCF_024713975.1 of Paralichthys olivaceus. Taxonomy (NCBI): domain Eukaryota; kingdom Metazoa; phylum Chordata; class Actinopteri; order Pleuronectiformes; family Paralichthyidae; genus Paralichthys; species Paralichthys olivaceus. The sequence continues at coordinate 20,567,353 of NC_091093.1, forward strand.
TAGATAGATAGATAGATAGATAGATAGATAGATAGATAGATAGATAGATAGATAGATAGATAGATAGATAGATAGATAGATAGACATATGTATATGTAGATAGATAGATAGACAGATATACATATATTTGTAGATAGATAGATAGATAGATAGATAGATAGATAGATAGATAGATAGACAGATAAATAGATAGACAGGTATACATGTGTATATGTAGATAGATAGATAGACAGATATACATATATTTGTAGATAGATAGATATGCTGCTATTTGCATTCATGCAGTAAAAAGAATAATGCAGCCTGTCAGGGTTTTTTTTCTTTTCTTCTCTTCTTTTTTGCTCAAACCTTTTTTCTTTTCTTTTTTTCAACTGAATTACTCAACAATCTGAGAAGAAATGGTGAGCGAAGACGATTACGAAATGTGAATAGATGGAGTTACAGAGTGTGGACATCAACCTGCAGTCATTCTGGTCAAACTGATATTCTGCAGAGGAGGAGTGCAACACTTCCTGTTGCGACGTACCCTGTATCCTGTTTTCCACAGTCAGTGGTCATGCGTGTCATTCCCCTCTGCTCGGCTGTGCGGGCACAACCTCGTGACCCTGTGCTGTGACTCCCCTCACACTGTTCTGCATGTTTAACATTAGATGAATGTCTCACGTTCTGTTGAGAAATGACTGAGACTTTATTCTGCGTTACTTAAAGTGGGTGGGGGCAGAAAACAATAAATATCAGCCTGGTTTCACTGAATATATCTCATGTGTACTGAAGTGTTAAATAAGCACCAGTAATAGTAATACTGTACAGCCAGCAGACGGTGCCTCTTAAAATAAAAGCATGCAAAGATAGTGATGAGAGCACTGACACCTCCACACAGGCCAGAGACCCCAGGGGCCAAACTCTGCGACCGTGAAGTAAGAGGTGCCACTGTAACTCTGTGTTTGGCCTGTGTGGGCTTGAAACATCACAGATACAGATCTTGTGACTGTATTCAGACGACAAACTGAAGTGTTCAGTTACACCCTGTGGTGGGACCAAACCAGAAGCCAGTATACGCAGGCAGGGACACTTCACACTGCGTCACAAATATATCCCTGTTCTCAACTTTGTTATATACAGTACAACTCACTGGACAAGTTGTTATCAAAGAGTAAGAGCTAATCAGTTATAATCACATGTTGAGATCCTTAATATAAAGGATCAGTTTGACGGTTTGGGATTATTTGTTTTTCTTGTCACAAGTTGAAAAGATGTGAATATGAAGATGCAGTGAGCAGCTTGTGAGTTTATCTTAAAATAAAGCCTGGAAATAGTTCTACCTACCAGCACCTTCAAAGATGAATGATGTTGCATCTCATTTGTAAGAAATGCTCCACCGCATCACACCTCACAAAATTAAACATACAGATAAAACTAACGCAAAGTGTTTATTTGTGAGCTGTGGAAGTGCTGGTAGAAAGACGTAGACCACTCTCCAGCACCTTGAAAGATCACGCATCTCATTTGTAAGAAACTACCCACCACATAACACCCTATAAAAATACACATGCAGATAAAACAAACAAGACTTAAAATCATTTTGCGCTGTGGAAGGCCATATGTTTAAACCTGTTTCTAGTCTGTGTGATAAACTACAGTATAAACTGCCCTTATCTTCTGACTGTAGTTCACAATGTCGATCCTCTTCTTTGACTCTTGGCAAGGAGGCAAAAATCCACAAATGTCTAATTATGCTATTAAGCCGCAGCAGCAGCCCACTGTAAAACAATTCCAATGACAAGTAAAAGTCCAGCTTAGAAAATGTTCTTTAAAGCAAGAATGTATAACTTTTTGGATGATCACTTGCGCATTATCCCTCTTAGAAGTAAAAATGTAAATCTCTAAGGGACAAAACAACAATAAAACTCACCTTTGTTCCTCTCAAAACACTGTGGTCTGAGCAGTACGGAAAATAATGTTAGCAAAAGAAATTTAAGGTGTTTAACCAGTTTTCTCACTCTGATCTGTATTATTGTTTAAATGTCCTACAGACAATGTTATCCCATAGCTGCACAGGATTTCAGGAAGTTTAATAGCAAAATTTGGTTAAAAGTTAAAGTACCGATGGCCATTAAATATTACTAATGCATTATAACATTATTATCTATAACAGTGTACCATACTTTACCAGATTGTGTGTATGTATATATGGAAGTACATTAGCCAAGGTGTAAAATATATTTTTTAAATGCTTAAAGGTATTTAGGATATCAAATGGAAAGATCTTGTGACTTGTACCTGTACTGAGTTACATCTCACCACTGCTGATATATGCTTTTAGTCAGTTGTGGGCCTCTGTGGGAGCATAAATAAATGAGTCATGTGACACAGATGAAAACTGAACATGGTCATTCTCACATGTTCTGTGTGGCTGTTTTTTTCATGCAATTGTTTCCACAACTATATACAGCACATAAAATCCAATATATGAAGCAAATATGGGGAATATCACTGGATTGTTGAGCCCATGGCAGGACTGTGAAAATCATGTTAAATTCTTTATAATACAATCCAATAACATCAGTCTCCGACTCAACTAACCTGAAAAAAGGTGTACCTAACAAAGTGGGTATATTTTCAATGCAAGAGATCAATAACTAGAACACACTTAAAACACATTTTGGAAAAACAAGACACGGCATGTGATCTGTCTGGGTGATGATGACTATGTTTTTTTATGATGTTGCAATCTGCCTGCAGAATGTGAAAAGAAGAGTCACAGGCTTAAACACTCTTTGGTTTCAAACCAACCAGTCACATTACTTTACATAACGTTTGATAATAAGAAATGGAAAAATAATGTTGGTGGGGAATATTTCTGTGTAATGAAACCAAAAGGTTATCTCGTGCCAACTGCACTTTCTAATATGTCTTACACAGTAATGTTTGTTATTACACTTTGGTTTTGCTTTCCCACAGACAGTGACGCAGTGAAGGGTTAACTTTGCTGCAGCACCTGGAGCTCGTAAGGATTCAGTTTGTTGTCAAAGGATATTTCAACAAACTGCATCAAGTAGGAAACATGGTTGCTCAGAGACTTGGCACTTAAATTAAAAGGTTACGGTGGAAATCCACTTTGAGTCAGAGAAACTTCAGAAGAAAACAAACACCAACAAAAAAGCAACCGGCTCTTATCGAAGCCTGGATCATCCAGACCATGTGACACACCATGGATTCATTTAAAGACGAACTTCAAGGAACTGAATCTGAAAGACAAGTACCTAGTTCCTCATTTAATAATATGTCACTCTTGGTGTGCATGCACTGTATGCATGTACTTTATTTCTCAGGTCACAAGCACAACAAACAGACAGCGACTTATTCATAGAGCTCTGTGCAGAAAACCAAACTTTGAGGCATCTGAAAAGTCATTAAAAAAGGCTGAGAGAAGCAGATCAGACAGACAGAGATAAAGATGTCCGTGTGTAAAGAGGTAAAACAGACAGAGCTGAAAATAACCTGAATTAAATACAGTTTTCTTTTTCAAATTAAACAAATCCAATCCAATTTATTCAAATCATTTCTTTAGTCAATAATGATATTACCACACTAGGTAAAAGCACCATATATATTTGACTGAATCATTCTTCAAGTTGCTGTAAAAGTCTTTTGTCTGAAATAAAGTGTCTAATAAAATTGTGTTATTGTACATTTGTAGTGTGTTATTGCTTAAAAGATCAGAAAAGATCGTGGACCATATATCATGATGGTGGATCACCAATCCGAGATCGTGATGGTGGATAATGGATCGTGATCATGTTGGCAGCTGTTCTTCACATGTGGCTCTTTCTGTTTTTTGTTTTTTTACCCCTGTTAATATGTTTTGGGGAAGCTTTCTCTTACTCTTGTTGGGAGTTAATAACAGAGGACGTCGCATCTTGTTTAGCCCTATGAGACAAAGTGAGATTTGTGAAAATAGGCTATACAAATAAAATGTGACTGATTGATGTAGTTTTAGATAATAAATACGGAATTTTTCATTTCTAACCAAACAATATGCAGTGTAGAATGAAATATCATTTCTCCAGGGCAGTGGAATTATCTAAAAAATAAAGTATCTAAAAAACAAACAAATAGTCAAATTTAGTAAATAAATAGTTAAACAAAAACAATCACCAGAAGAAAATCCATTATACTTTGGCTTCACTGGAAATAGTTATGATGGAAATGGTGCCTGGTTTGCTGCAGCTGTGTATTAATACTCTTGGAAAATGCTGCTGTTTACACCGTCGGTTTTGTTCAACCAGCTGTGATTAAGATGGGGGCTGGCCACAGTCTGTGTGGTTTTAGTAACTCCACATACAGAGATTCTGATGGTCCTCCGTCAGTGAGGAAAGAGGACAGGACGACACATTGACCAAAAGTTACAACACACACAAAGATCGAATGATCTCAACCACCTGTTTTAAAGTTGAGCTGTGATAAAATCCTGTGCCTTATTACTTGTTTTTCAAAAGAGTATTTATCAAAGTTACTACAGAGTTTTGAAGCTCTCAGCAACAAAGGAAGGAATAAACATACTGATATTGGTAGGAGATCAAAATATCCAGAACATTTCAATATATCAGAAATATATATACATTTTTCAGCACATAACCTTATCCCAGTGCTGCAGTCATCTTTAAACATCAGGTCAAAAAATAGGTTTGTGCTACACACTTACTGGACCATGCAATGAGTCTCTCAACTTTAAAATACGCAATATCCTCAGTCTTCACAGTTGCCTTGATATGTTCAGACACTAGTAGTCAACAAATTTGACTTTTGTCTTAATAACACAAAAATAATCAGCGACATTTATTTATACCAATCACAAAAACCAAACTAAAAGGAACCATCCTTTGGTGGTTCCTTAGTTGGCTATTGGTGTTTTGCAGCAGATGGAATCAGTTCCCTAAGGAAAGGTTCAAGCAGCGTCTCCGCTTTGTGATAACCATAATCTCTATTTACCTCAGTGCAGTTGCACCACTGATACTGTACCTCCATCTTATCTTCCAGATGTGTGTGTGTGTGTGTGTGTGTATGTGTGTGTGTCACCATGTGCACTTTCAGTGCGTCAGTTTCAGTTGTTTGATTTACCGACACATTTAGTGAATGACGTTGTCTTTGTGGTGCACGTGAACTGTAAATGATATATCCATCTAATTAATACATGTATTTATAATGTTCTAGTCATGTAATGCTTCTTAGTGTTATTTGATATTTTGTGTAAGCTAGTGGAGTAACATGTATTGCATGTTTTAATAAACCTGCCTAAGAAAGCAGATTTTAATTCAGTTTGATGTGATCAATTGTTATAAAGGATATTGGGTAAAACTTTACTTTGACCTGCACTGACTGAGTATTTAGAACTTCTATTCGACCAGTTACTAACTGGCGTTTACATGACAATGTAGCTGTACACATATAAAATGGCATTACGTGTTTATTTATTTACAGCATGTACCCATAATGCTTTGTCTCACCACATGTTCACCAAAAAGTGAACTCTACTGGTGTGGAGACCAACACGTGAGCTAATTGAAAATAGGTTAAAAGTCTAAGACATTTTCGGGGGGGGGGGGTAAAAAACCCTTGGTGATGATTGGCTGCTGAGGGAGGGGACAGTAGATAGACCCTGATAAAAATGTCATGGTCTCCTCAGACAAATCATCAATGCCCAGGAAGCTTCAGCAGACACACTCGATTGCTCCCACCCACACAAATTTTACAGAAGTCAAAAGTTCCTTTTTCATTTCACAGTTAAACAGCAGGCCTCGCTTATTACATTTTATCTGACACGGCTGAAGGCCTTCGACGGTAGAGAAGGTCGACGCTGCGTGTGAGCTTTACAATAAGAGAGAGACATTTGGGTTTTTTTTCGTTGAGTGAGAGGAAATTTTGAAACATTGTGCAATGGTGCCGCAAAAGTTTTGAAAGGTTGTGAGTGTTTTGCCAGCAAAGCGTCTTAGAGTCGGTCCATTGGAGAAGAGGTCTCCATGTTGCATCCATACAGAATGGAGAGCTATCTCATCCCACCTGTAAGTATGGTTTATTTTATTTATAGGCCTTTCTATACTCTCAGGGGACTTTTAACGTCTCAGGCTTAAAGCAACGTCTGTGTTTTTTCAGGAAGATAGACATGAAAACATTTTTATATTCAAGAGGATGAACAATATTCATATTTCAGTACGGGACTTTTGTGAGTCTACTTCAGTTTGAATACAGGATACTAAGTGTGAGCCTTTTATACTGAGATCATCGTGAAAATGAAACTCAAACGTTCTTGAGAGTTTCACAACGGCAGTGGAAAGAAAAAAGAATCTCATCATTACAGCAAATGCTGTTGATGCTTCAGCTCCGTTTTAAACCATTGCTAACAAATTTCAAAATTTGGATATATTGTATAAAGTGAGACGATGTGAATATTTTTCAAAAAGACAGATACTGAGTATCAACATTTCACATAAAGGGCTGACGCGTGTCGTTTGAAGTATGTACAACAGTGAAGGATTTACCTTTTAATATTTTACGGCTGAAACTGTATAATTTAGTTTTGATTTATTTGCTCTCGCAGCATCCAGAAGAAATGTATGATCCAGAGATCTACAGACCACAAATTACGGAATATTACACTCCATATGTCCTTGATGCAGATATCCAGGCAGGTGAGTTTTACTTCAACATCCATTTTCGTCTCATTTTTCATAAATAAAATGTTCACTTGTTCATTTAATTGCTGATATTTGATTTAAAACACTGTAAAATAGAAACAAATGATAAGGATTTTGAGGGCAAACAGATAAAAACGAATCTTGCATTCAACACAGTGCTCTAATCATTTCATCAAAAGAAAACAGAGTCATTTTTTATAGCCATCTTTCTTTTTGTCTTTCAAATCAACCACCATGGCCTGATGTGGTGACAGTAATTTTTCTGTTGTACTGTACATAAAAAGGCTGCAGTGCGTGCAGCTGGAGCGCCCCACATCAGGGTGGATGGAACACAGGAAACAGATGCCATTTCTTTTGGCTTCTAAAACTACATAGAACTTTCGCCCCAAGGGGTTTTTATTGATAGAAGAGAGCTGCTTTACTTTCTCTGGTAATCAACTGTTTTAAATATTGCTCCAAAACAACCTCAATGGGAGGAGTGTTACAGCATCAAACGTCCTGCTGAGGAAACTCCACTTGTAATAATAAATGTATCTTGAAATCAAGATCAACAAGGCTTTATTCTTTACCAAGGATTACAATGTATTTTGAATTAGTTTCAGTGTTTACCTGCTTCTGGTTCCACTCTATTTTCCTAGTTATGCCTAAAATATTGGAAAGAAATATAAGCTTAATACATTTTCTTTTTAAATAATTAAAAACAATGAGGGAAAAAAGTCAAAGACGATAGGAAAAAGTGCAAATTCAGTCAGTTGTGGCCACAAACAGGAAAGAGCTTCATGCTGAATGGTCCATTATCCTCCATGAATTTCAGTTCAAGCAAACTCAAGCACTATGAGTTAACAGCTCAGTGTCAAGATCTGGATCACACTTTTAGACGTCTTATGACAAATATACATATTCATCAGATATATTAAATCAATTTAATCATGTCTTTTTAAGACATCATATTATGTTAAGGACAATTTCTTCCTGAGCTTTGTCTTTGAGGTATAAGTTGCAACCGACAACAAACCAGTCGTCTACCATCCTACAGCCTGTGGCCGTTTCTCACTTTTCTCACTTTAGACCAATGGGACTACCACCCTCACCCACACGTGCACCCAGCAGAATTTGAAAACCTCCAAGAAGCAAACTTCACAGAGCTGCAGAGCGTGCAGGCTCTCCACCCGCCTGGCCTCATACGTCACGACACCATAAGATATGAAGCAGAAAGCCTGCTTGATCCAAATCTTGGGGCACATGCACATGTGTTACAGCAACCGGTGAGTCCATTGGGCACCCACAAAATAAACCCAATCAACACACACACACACACACACACACACACATATGGATGCATTCAAACATCGACATTAATCTAGTTAAAATGCATAAAACTAAAAATAATTTACTGTAAGTTTCTTTTTACTGATCTGGGGTCTGCTGACTGATTTGTAACCTTAAAAAATAAAATGGATCATATTCTACGAGTGACCCTGTTCCCTTCTTGTTTACAGTAAAGGTGTTTTTTCTGCAGCTTTATTGAACTGGATTAACAACATTGAGAATATTCTGTAATTTCAGACAAAACTAAATACAAATGCTGATGTGCTGATGTGCTGATGTGCAGCACCAATGTGGAGAACTCTATCTCTGACTCCAACATCACACCCAGAATGCATTGCTGCTCAAAGTATATTACACCATCATGATTTTATGGATTACATACATTCCAAACAGATATTGCCCAGAATGCCTTGTTTTCTATAGTCCATTATTTCAATTCTGAACAGACAGAGTTCTGAGGCAAAGTAACCTTATTATTATTGAGTTTGTACATTGTGGGGTCCTCGCTCACTATTCATTTGAATATGTAAATTGCTAATCAGACTTGAGGGCCTCAGTATTCTTGGTGCTAAAGGAGAAAAGATAAAAATAACAACTCTTGGTTAAGTATTACACATACATGATGTTATATGACTGATATTCTGCAGAGTAATGTCTCTAAAACTGTAGATGTCTCTAAATGTCTCTAAATCCTTAAATCTACTTCTGATTCACAGCAAAGTGAAAACTCAGCATAATTCACAGTTGAGTGTCAAATCAGAAAGGACATTTAGAGTAAGTGGCCTTTTAGGGTCCTCTGACAAAAATCAGGAAGTGAATCTTTTGAGTTACAAGAAAATCTTTAGTTTGATTACATTTTTTAAAATTTCAGTTTATATATATATATATATAAATAAACAGGGTCTTGAGTCTCAACTTAGCTTGCTGAGCTTATAGAGCAGAGACGGTTTTAAACACAATTTAGAAAACAATACATCTCCAGATAGATTTACCACCTGTCGTGTCGTGCAGACCAGAAGTGCTTAAAAAGACAAAAGGCGGGACAATTTTATTTATATAGCACAATCTGACTTATGATAATAAATCTTAAAGTGCTTTACATGTATTTAAAAGAAAATGCTTAAGGGATGGGAACATGCATGTGCTTATTTTTATTTATTGTTCAATTATTCATTATTTTAAATTTTAGACAAAAGTGAAGCTGGACACATCAACACTTTCTGTATAGTATATGTAAGTACATATATAACTATATTTCCATATGTCCGGTTTCAGGGTACATAAAGAAACAAAATGAAAATATAAATAAGCTGCACAACTTATGATTTTGCTGTTTGAATCCCTCACAAGGCCACAAAGCATGTGTGCTTTTAGATCACATGACACTCATCACATTTCACTTGTGAGCACATGGAAATTATATTTTGAAAAAAAATGGCTGCTACCCTTTCAATGGAAGCAAAATGTGTTGGAGTGTGGAAAAAAGTTGCTGATGCGTCTGAATGCATGAAGCGTGATGAGAGAAAACGATGTGAAAACCACTTTTTACACGTAGGTTTTCACCACTCACTGTTATTTTGTAGTTGTTGTTATCAAGATGTTCAGCGCTGCTCAACCAGACAGCAACAAATACAGATCACACAGATCCACAGAGCAGCTCATGCAGATTGAGCTGTGTGTTACATTCGATGTTCGGAACATTGGCCTATAATATATCAGCATCAATTTGTTCTGCAATTTAAAATAATACTATTCCCATAAAGCAACACAAAATTTACCGACAAGTGTTCTTCTTCCTCTTCTTCTTCTTAATATTAATGTGACATCATTGTGTAACTATTAAAATACCATATAGACTTGACAATGAAATACAACATATACAATATAAGTTACACTGTTATGCATATTTTTTAATTGACATTTTATATGCTCATCAAGCTCTAAATTATATTATTTCAAATATAATATAATCACTAATGTATAATCATATATTAAGATTTAAGACTTTTGAGAGAATGAATCCTGACCCTGTGTTGTAGGTTGCATTCTTCCCTCGGACTGTGTATCCGCCGCACGTGTCCCAGCGCAGCTCTGATGACGAAGACCACGGTGGACGCAGTCCCCCGCTGGAGGTGTCTGACGAAGAGTGTCTGAGGGATCGAGTTCCTTATGTCAATCCAGGAGAGCTGGGTAGGGACCAGACTTACAGGCCATATTGTGTGTGTGTGTGTGTGTGTGTGTGTGTGTGTGTGGGGTGGGGTGGGGGGGTGAGCAGTTAACACTGATACTTTAAGACACACCAACTGTGCTGTCCATGTGAAGTCTCTCAGTCATCCAGGTCATGGTATATGGAGACGTGCTAAGTCACTGGACTTGTTTTATATGGTTGAATCTCAAGAAGGAGACGCAGTTCCAATTGCTGCCCTGCTCATATTGTCAACATGTGGTTGTAAAGCAACAATGCTGCATTTGTCGTCTCTCTGATTCCTCTGATACTCCTCCCCACCAGGAGGTGAGATGTGTGCAGTTGTTTCGATATTTAATTACTGTGAGTGAATACTAATGGTTTCAACCATGCAAAGAACGAGAGCTGTTCTTTTCTGGGTGACAGGCCAGAGTTTGTCTTTATTGGGATGGTGGAGGTTGGGTATTGACTCATGTCAGCTTTATGTTCTGCTGACCGCTTAAGACGCAGGGATGAGTAATTTGTTGCACAACTGCTTCTACACAGCAGTGACACATCCTCAACAGAAGTGGACACAATGTTGCGTTGTGGTTTTTGTCTCCAAAGCTGGATTCTTACATTGGATTGTGGGAATAATGCAGGTTATTGGTCCGCACTGTTTGGTGTAACAAAGTTTTACGGCAGAAATGTGGCAGAAATTTGTTTTTTAGAGCAAATATCATGTCCAGCACATCAGGACTCACTGTTTCATAGACCAACGTAGTCCCTTGTGTCTTCTGTGACCCATACCTACAACTTTAAGATTTTATAAACTGAGCAGAATTTAACAAAAAACATTTACAATTGTTCATCCCTCCCCATGTCTGCTAAAAGGAATGTGACAGACTTTCATACCTTTTCAAATCGTTTAAATTCATGTGTAAATGAATTTGTCAGCAACTAAATTTATAATACATACAACTCTCTGTTGTCTCCAAAAGGAAATAAAAAGAAGATCCGTTTGTACCAGTTCCTGCTGGATCTTTTAAGGAATGGCGATATGAAGGACAGTATCTGGTGGGTGGACAGAGACAAAGGGACGTTCCAGTTTTCCTCCAAACACAAAGAGGCTCTTGCTCACCGCTGGGGAATCCAGAAGGGCAACCGCAAAAAAATGACCTACCAGAAGATGGCTCGAGCTCTGCGCAACTACGGTAAAACTGGAGAGGTGAAGAAGATAAAGAAGAAGCTCACGTACCAGTTCAGCGATGAGGTCCTGGGGAGGGGTCACCTGGAAAGAAAACCATACATGTAGGCAGAAGAGAAACGTCCGGTGGAATCATTAAAAGTTGTTTCTGGTCTTAGATGCTTAATCAACCTTGTTCTTCTGGTAAATACTGTAGCATCTTGTACAGAGGAATCATTCCCTTGAAACTACTGGGTAATGCAGCATGAATGTGGAATAGAAATATATAACAGAGACCACTCAAGTATCTCCTGTTTTGATTCCCTCATATTCACCTAAAATAGGCAAAGCCTGAACTCTGACCCCTGCCCACTACTTCCAGGTGGTGGCAGCAGGCTGCTTCGTAGAGCAGCAGTCTCCATGTGGTGGCCAAAGTTGAAACTGCAAGTCATGTGATGCTGGGGTTCAGAGGGAAGGTTTTCCATAGAGTATCTTAAAGAAATATAGAATGAACAACAGCATTAAAGAAATAAAAATAGTTACTGAGCACAAACAATAAACAATCAACTGTCTGCAAATCACAATTTAAATCATTAGCTCAGATACATATAGTCAGTCAGTCTATAATAATAATAATAAACTTTATTTATATAGCACCTTTATGAAGTGCAAATCAAAAAAGAAAATACAAGAGAAAAAACAGGATATGTGACAAGAAAGCCCTGTAAAAAACTTTGATCACATAAAAGTGGTAAATTGACAATAAAAAATAAATAGATAAATACATGGTGATAAGAAAATTTTAAAAAGACGATAAAAAGATGACATCACAAAGTAAGTCTTTACAAATGGGCTTCATGAATTCATTCAAAAAAAGTCACTGACTGTGAGCTTAATATATTTAATCTAAAATATGTCAGTGAGGGTGCACAAAATATTTTAAAACTCTGTATAATGCAATACAATTCAGAAACACACAAACATCCTCCACACACGCACAAACTGGCAACTGAGTTTACATTTCAAATATCACTGACTGCAGCTGTGAGACTAAAGGCACAAACCTATGAGCTTCATGCTCTTGCCCACAGGAAGCATACAAAACTTTTTTTAGCAGACAGTACGTGCAGCATGTGCTGGGTGGGCAAGTTCCACTGAAATCAAACGGCCACATTTTAAAATACCTCATCCATTGTTTAATATTTCCAAGGTGCCAAATCCTCCATTGCCCAACATGATCATTTGACGGTTCATGAACTCTGTAGAACTGGACACTGGTCTTGATTATCTGTTTACAAACTCTGGTAAATTATCCATCTTCTTTTTTTAGTTTAGTTCCATTTCAAATAAAATGTTTGGGACGTATACTTACTGGATTTACCAAGACTGAGAAAGTGGCAGGGTTAATATGAAGCTGTGTCCAGCAGCGGGTTATTTCAGCCTTCCATTGAGAAACAGGGGGAAACTGCTTCCAGGCAGGTAATAAAATCTGTCTCTCCATCTTGTCTTAAAGGTCTGAAGCTCAGTGTTAAACTCAATTCATCTAATCTAGACACAAAGCTAAGTTTGAATACGTCAGTTTGTAAAAGTTATGTGATGGCCTGTTTGTTTTCCAGTTGGGATGTCAGAGACTAACTTCATATTAAATGTCTATACAATTAATTATATGATACATTTATAAACCTGTGTTATCAATCTTTTTATCTAACTCTCTGAATTCAATACTACTCCATAATAACTAGAATTGATATTGTACAGTCTGGGAAAGAGACAGGGGTGTTTTAACTATAAGTCACTGTTATGTTCGATATGTATTTTTAAATGTGTGTACACACATTGATCAGTGCGTAATATGTTTGGGAAACGTTTCTTTACACATTTTTAACATGAAAATCAATGCTGTAATGATGTGTAAGTTCACAGAGGGTTCGGCCTTCTGCCTACGATGTCGTTGTCTCCTTGTGTCTTAAGTTCTCTTTTAATTATCTGTAACACCACTGTTTGTATATAAGTTTAATTTCCACTTCATATTTAAAACATTAGGGAGACACCAATAAGTCATTAATGAGATAGAACGCTCACTGTGATCATATTATTGTAATGCTCTGTGTTTTGCTTGTAGAAAAAATAAATTGTTCATCTGTGTATTTTAACTTTTTCAGTGACAAGATCTTGCAACAGAGTTAAGGCACAAAAAGGAGAAGATGGCGAAGTAAAGATTATTTTGAGTTGTTTGGTGTGAGTTGCACAGATGAAGTCTCTCACCGTTCATTACTGCTATAAAGATAAGTGAATGTTGAGGAACTGTGAGGTTAGTACCAGCGGGGGGGGGGGGGGGGGGGTGAAGTGGCTTGTCACTCAGTTCTTGCATGCATCGGCCTGTGTGTTCTGACACACTGCAGAACACCAGCTCTCTACACTCATATCTGCTGTTCTCTTATTAACCCTCTGTTCCAGTATGACAAGCAGTTTGGAATTTTTTTTTTTCTTTGCGTTGAATATCAGACTTTTTCTGGAATAGCTTGATCATGTTGCTGTCGTTATCACAGCTCACATGTCCAAGTGACAGATTCCTATCAGTGGAGAGAGGCCATGTGTTCTAGTAGAGCTCTAAAGGGTTAACAGTTTAATTTAGTTATAATAAAAGTATTTAAAATGTTTAAAACCAAAGGTGCCTTAGCGTTTTCTATGATTTTTTGCTTAATCCAACATTTTCCAAAACAAAGAAGTTTAACGTCTGAATTTTCAGAGACAAACAGGGAGTCATTTAAACTGGTTGTAAACTTTAACACTCCTCACGTTTGACAGAAAACTATTCACCAGATTTCACTTTTACAGATGAAATTTATTTGTAATAAAACAACAATAAAAACCTCATAATGAAACAATATTCATCAATAAGTCAATTAAGACAAAATGCTGATATACAATTGATTAACAACTCACTAAAATGTAACATGCAGTGTGTAAGTTTATATATATATATTTATACACAACAGCACCTGCCGTCCCGAGAGCCAACAGCTCCCCTCAATGGTGAAGGTGTAAATGATATCCCTAACTAACAGCTGAGTAAGAGAATAAAATAGAATAGAAATTAATCAGCAATGCATAACAACAACAACAACAACAACAACCACAACAATACCAATAATAGGTAATTGATAATAGTATCCATAATATTAAAGTATATATATTTTATTACTTTCATTGTATAATATGTTGTTCAATGTGCTTTACATAAAAGGGATAGAATAGAACATATATAGATAGTTACAGTAACATTTGAATAAAATGGCTTCAGCAATTTTTAGATAATAAAAAAGAAAAAGACACGCATTGTTGAAATTGATGAAATTGCATGAATATCAAAATTTAAACACTTTTCATTAAAGTTAATTAATTCAGTATATGACATATGACCTTAATGAACCTGGAATTTAGTCTGTTACTGGTCTGCATATTGATGAGATGTCCTAAAGACCTCGTCCATCTGCCAACAGACAGACTGAGGATCACCTCATTCCAACCACTGCAGGATTCATTCTCAGACTTACAGGGTGACAGAGGGATGTGACGAGAACAAACAAACTTTTTTTTTGGATCCAAGCTTCTAAATTTAACTGCTGCCTTACATCCTCTCCCCGCCCTCTCAAGGCCTGTCATTCATCTGAGGTGTTGGAGGAGAGGATGGTTGAAATATAGCCCGAGAGGTCAGACATTACTGGCGGCAGGGTAGGGGGGTGGGGGTTGAGGGGGGAGACTTTGATGAGTGGGTGGTTGTTTTTCGGACATTGCGTTGGGACTAGAAAAAAAAAAAAAAAAAAAGATGCCGGAGAGATGGGATGGCTCATGAAAGGAGGGGAGGCTGGCAGTATTAAAGGCCGACGGTTGAGATAGACAACAGACTGTGCAGGACGAGTGAGTCACGCTGTGGAGGAGAGGAGATCATTCAGGATGCCGGAGCCAGTCAAAAAAAATGGTAAGTGATGATTCAACTACTTTTGAAAATGGATCAACTTCCAGTGAATTGTCTAAAAAGGTCAGCACATTCTCACTGACCGCTGTCTTCATCTGAGGAACGTAGAGACTCTGATCTTTCAACCACACTGCAGCAGAATGACGCTAAATAATATTCCTTGGTGCAGAAACTTCCTGTAAGAAACTATGTGAAATTACAAAATGTTTTTGAGAAAATATTTGACTGCACTTCCCACTTAAGCAGCTTCCCAACACAACTGAACCACTCACTTCAGATCGGTTCAGTGTTTTCATGATAAAGTGTTTTCACTGCGTCATGTGTCTCTGTTTAGTTTTATTTAATCCTGTAATAATAGTGATCTTCATGCCATAATAACAATACATCTATTACCAGTTTACATTAAATAGATGCTAGAGTCAAATTAAACTTAAAATAGATCAAGTAAGAAACATCAATATAAATAGAAACTAAAAAGTGCATTGAAATTGAGAGGTGGGTAAATCAGATAGTCGTGAATGTAGCTCACAATCAAGTCATGATGCAGTGGCAGTAAAAGTACAACACCTTTAATTAAATGTATCCATGGCTTAACTTGTAATATTAGTTACCAGTAGCTGAAGCAATTATCCATCCTTAGTACAAAGCCCCTCTGACCGTGTCAGGACCTCACGTACACGTCACATACAGTCCTGGTGGAAACATCGTCCCATGTGAAATCCACACGCTCACATTTCCAGCATCACTGCATTCACAAAATACATCGCTGATCCAAAAACGCCCGACAGGATTCCAACTTGACAAATGACTTTCCATAGTTTATTTTGAATCCCCTTCTGTCTTCATTGGAGGGGGGGAGGTGTATTGAAGGGTTTGTGTATGTGGAATGGGGATGTGTCTCGTGTCAGATGACACAGAGCAGCACCACAAGGCTGCTAAGACTTTTACTGTCAAGGATTTGTTGAGGACAATAACAGTTATGATTGTCTTGAGCCTGGAGCATTATTACCAATTATAATTAACACCAGGGGAATCAACAGGAAGTTTGAAAGTTGTAAATAGGAACTTTAAACAGTAAAAGAGTAAATTAACTTGGTTTATTCATTAATACATTTTTACTTTTATTTTATTTCAAAAACCCAACTTAAACATATCAGTGAATATTCAGACAAAAATAAAATTATGGAAACAAACCAGTACAATTAAACAGTTATTCAAATAAACAACCCATTATTCCATAAAAGAATGTCTCATTAACGTATTACCAACAAAACCACAGCCATATATTCTCCTAAATATTGATAGTATAGTTAATATGTATTAATGTTGTCTGTTAAAACTGTGTAATTTATGGATATAAATTGTGTCAGAGACTTAGATACATGCCGGACAGTCAGTATCATTGTTCTTTGTGTTTTGACCTTCATCTTAGATAAATAATACTTATTATTTTATAAGTCAGTAAATAAAAGTTTATGTTATATTGGCTTTTACTTTAACCTACAAACACTATTGTGATTCAATTTGTACTTGAACCTTAGTACACAGAGTAGTTAACAGTATACTAGTTGCATGATTGTTTTGAGCTGACGATGAATAGCTTCAATAGTCAATAATGTGTCAGTTCATTTACTTTCTATCTGAGATTCATTTTAAACAATGACCCTTATGATCTCAATCCCGGATCCAAAACAAGGAAAGGTGAGATTTAAAAAAGGGAGAGGAGGCATCATTTTGACTTTGGATGACCTCAGGTAAAGATGTGAAAGATGAAATGACGTGAATAATTGATGACATGATGAGAGACGTCGTGACACACGGAGGGCACGTTGTTCTTTTTGAGCCTCCGGAGTCACTAAAATAGAGTCGGCTTAATCCCTCCGCTGTGATACCTACGCCCCTGCTGCAGCTGAAGCCTGCCCGCCTCATTCATTAGTCCACTACATATGTAACCTATATTTAAACTCATAGGCTCATCTTGCAGCATGTGGAGTTCTGTTATTTTTATTGCGTGGTTTTGTAATGCCATGCATAACTGCTAAGGCCTCCACCTGTGAGTAATATGCATCTGAGTTCTGCTCATACATGTTTCATAGTTCATAATGTATATGGTGTTACTGTGAAAGACGTGTCTGCTGTCCGAGCTATTTTTAGGTCCTTTTTAAAGATGTTCGAGACGGACAATGAAGATATTCAAATAGAAAAGGAAAGTTGTTAGCTGTTTTACACAATGAGTGCAAAACTTACTATGAATAGTTTGATAGATTGTCCGTAGACACTCTGTCATGTTTTATCTAATTTTATTTATTTATTTTTTGCTATTTAGGATCATGTATGTTTTTCTGAAAGCAGTGTTTTAAATGTTTTTATTTAAAATGATGACACTGGGAAAGATTCAGTGTGTTGTCAGAGAAGGTAAATTCACTGGTTGTCAGTGAGCTGCAGATTGTACAACACTGACAATAACCTTCACTCAGCTCACTAGCTTCACATTTGATCAAAATAAGATTGCAGGGTCAGGGGAAATACCTGGAAAATTCACAGCGAGCAAGTGGGCTTGTTAATGATGTTTCTAACACGCAACAGATGCAAAACTGGAAAAATACAAATATCTCAGGATGAAAAAGAGGAACAATACACGCAGACGACATTGACGAATATATCAACTTGGAAAGACCTGATTCAAGATGATTAAGGTCGACATCAGTGTCCATGTGCTCCTTCAAGCTCTATACAGACACCAACCTTCACCTGAATATTCTAGATACTTTACTGACCCAGATTATCTCCTGCTGCGCTCTTCATATGTGAAAGGTAAACTCTGAAAATGTGTGGATCCAATTTTCTGGACATTTTTAGGAGTCTGAAGGCTTTTGTGATTTATTTTTCTGTTTCACTGCAATGTCTTGTAGAGTTCTGAATACATGAATGGGTGAAAACTTCTGCTATGAAGTTCCGATAAAACACAATCCACATAAAAGCAAAGGGGTCTGTTATGAAACACTTTAAACTCTAGTTCTCATCAACAAATACTCTGTGGTGGCAATTACAGTATCTGTGTTTTTGCCAACACCAAATATGTTGTAAAAAGAAAAAGGGGTAACTTTTGTTTCGAACTCTTCCTCCCTCTTCAGTTTCAGCATTTGCCAAGAAACCAAAGACTCAGGAGGCAGAGGAGGGGTCCTCTGTGGTGTTTGAAGCAGAGACCGAGAAGCCTGATGCTAAAGTAAAATGGCAGTGCAACTCAAAGGACATCTCAAGCGGCGACAAATTCATAATCACAGCCGACGGAAACAAGCACTCCATCACTATAAAATATATAACCAAGGAGGACGCCAATGTCTATGCAGTGATTGCTGGGGGGTCAAAGGTCAAGTTTGAGCTGAAGGTCCTATCAAAGCCAGGTGGGGGACTTTGATGCGGCAGCTGTTGGTGTGCTCGCTCACCTACAGGCTGTATAATCACCACTGAGCACAGAGCGAGACAGAGCACTCAATGCAGAAATAAATATTTGATGCACTGCATGAACTTGATGTTTCTGCACATGAACTCACACACTCTGCACCGTGTGACAGCTGCTCCACTGCAGCTCTCTGAAACCGCCTCCTGTGGTCTATGTTTCAGAAACACTTTCACTTGAAATTTTGAGCAAAACATTTGTTCAGTTTCTTGCCGAGAGTTAAATGAGAATATCGATATCACATGACTGAACGGGGAGTGCAAAGCTACAGTCAGGAGACGGTTAGCTTACCTTAGCATAGAGACTGCAAATACTGTGAGGGTTAAACTGCGAGCCTGGCTTGGTTCAGTGGTGGGAAAAAAGGCCTAATAGCAAAGTAAATATCATTAATCTCCTAAAATACATCTGGAATCTATTATCACTCCTTCTCAGGCATTTTTATGATATTGAATTAAAATGAGAATATTTTAAGTTGTATTGTTCTCCCAGTTTCTATTGTTGATGCTAAGCTAAGCTCAGCTAACTGTCTCCTGGCTCATTGTTGGTGAATATGCACATTTCCAAGAAAATCTGACCATTACTTCAATGCTGTGAACTTGTGTTATCATGTCTTATTCACAATCATTTTGTGCAGCACTTTACCAAGTCTTCAGAGCACTGTATTATTGGTTGCATTGACTGAGTGCTAAGTGTGTCACAGAGCAACATTTGTGCCATTATTCTGTCAGGGAGAACCGCCAAGGTCGTTTGTTTGGATTTGATAAAGTGGAAACAAATCTTAAAGAAAGGCAGCAGACTAATGGGCCCAGCGTGCGACAAACAACTGCCCACAGCTGTCTGGGGCTTATATCATAGCCACTCTTACTCTGGCTCTGGCTGGATGTTGACCTTGACCCTCACACCAGAACATTATTTCCTCATGAGTAACCACCACTTGACTGGCGCTCAGAAGAGGCAGCTGATAACAAATGGAAAATCAGTCGGCCATTCAAACATGATAAGACCAAAGAAATATTTGGGTGATAAACGTTTGCCAGAGACAAAACCATGTTTGAAAGAATGATAGATGAAACATGAAAAGCTCAAATGTAGACAATTTACACACTATGTGTCTTTTTAGAAACATTTCGAAGAAGGAAGTGTTCTTTCATATTTTTTCAACAGATATAAATTAATTAGGGCAGATTGGACACTAACTTGGTCAAAATGATGTACAGACCCATTATTTGTCATTGTACTGTACCGCTCACTCGTGCCTTGTTATCTCTGTGAAGCTCCAGCTGGGGCCACTACTGATGCACCTGCAAAGACAATTGTCGAACCAGAACAGGCCCCTGCTCCTCCTGCAGCAGCACCCGACGGGACAGAGACCACGCCACCAGCTAACGATGCCCCTCTGGCAAACGCTGCTCCGCCTGCAAATGACGCTGCGCCAGCCAATGATGCTCCTCAAGCTGAGGGTGAGTTACTCAGTTAACTCAGTCTCATAAGCACATGTGGAAACCTTTGGTGAATACTTGAATACAAGTATTTAAATGTGTTAACTTTTAATACTTTCCTGGGTCCAGTGATCTGCTTGCTTGACATCTCATATCACTGCTATGTAGATGACACCAGACTGTACCTGTCAGTTGTATGTTGTTTTGGATAAAAGCTCCTGGCAAATGAGTAACAGAAAATAGTGTCTAAACCACATTTGTTATCTTAAAATAATCAAATATTAGATATATAATCATATATTCTGCTTTTGATACTTTGATTGAGTCTCTCAAATTTTGGAATAAGAATTTTTAGTACGATTATACAACAATTTCAGAATTTTAGGGTAAATATAAGTGCTTTGAATTCAGTGGCTAAAATCTTCAAATATCACTGAGTGCAGATGAAACCTTTATGGCTCTGAGCTCATATAGGATGATTTCAGCATCAATCTTATTGAAGGTGGATTTTGTTCCCTACAATGATTTCCAACATGCTACTGGACTTCACGTTGTGGCGTTTCTGTCATGAACCTGTTGGGTTTTCAGACGAACAGACTCCAGACACCAGACAGGACCTGATTGGACTCTTCACAGAGAAACCTCAGAGCGGAGAAGTCACTGTAGGTGAGTGGCTTCATAAAACAGTAATGATTATGCATAGTAGCATAGAAAAATAAGCACAGAAGAATATGCATAAGTGAAGATTAAGATTTGAATTCCTCTAATAGGTAGGAAACAATTTAAGATACGCTACAGAAAGTTGCAGGATTAGTAATGGGTGTTCACTGCTGTTTATATTCACCAACATACACAACATTACAGTGAATGTATAACATAAACAGTATCTGCTGCTAAATTATAGCTACTACAGTGCATTGTATATCAGCTTCTAAGTGACAATGTGTTAAACCACATGACACGTTTGTGCAGGTGGAAACATCACATTTGTGGCTAAAGTGAACGCTGGGTCATTGCTGAAGAAACCAACTGTTAAATGGTTCAAAGGGAAGTGGATGGACCTCGCCAGCAAGTCTGGAAAACACCTGCAGCTGAAGGAAACGTGCGACCGCAACACTAAGGTACTGAAAAGACCCGACAACAGGAACATAGACATCAGCAGAAGAAAAGAAGAATTTAGATTTTTCTCTTCTTTAACTGCCCATAGACATACTTGTATATACAGTATATTTTCATTGGGTTAACACTTGCCTCTCTAAACATGATAAACCTATGAGCTGCATGCTTAATGGTTGAGTTGTAGCAGAGATACCACCTCTACTAATTTCATTTCACAATAAAACGGGATGAGAAACATTTAAAAGTAGAGGATTCAGGGGAAATAAGTGGCGCACTTGTTGACGATCCCAAATCTGAAGCTGACTTATAATGTTCTAAGCATGTAATGTAGCTCATAGGTTATGGTGTAAAATTGAAGATGTTGTCTGTTCCCTTCCTCACATCTCTCCTCACACATGTGGCTGCAGGTCTACACATTTGAGATGCTCATCATCGCAGCCAAGGCAAACTTTGCCGGAGGTTACAGATGTGAGGTTTCATCCAGGGACAAGTTTGACAGCTGCAATTTTGAATTGAGTGTACATGGCGAGTACTTTGTGTATTTTTGATTTTGTTCATGTAACCTACCATCATGATGAATGATTTGGTCACTAGAAGGATTGTCTGATATTACAATGACTGTGGATTGTGCTTCTGCATTTCAGAGGCGAATGCTGTTGAGGGATTTGACATAAGAACAGCATTTAGGCGCACGTAAGTTATATTTCAACACTTTATTACTTTGCAGAAAATATTAAATACTTTTGGTCACAGTTAACATTAAAATTGAACAAATGCTGATCATCCTTTTTTCACTATTTGTGTTCAAAATTGTTGTCTGATGCAAAAAGGATAGCTCATGTTTACCGCTGAGCAAATGATTTAGTGGTGGATCTCTGGCACATGTCTCCAGTCGTATCACACTGTAGCTGCAGTCAGTAAACTAAACTAAACTGTGTTTAGCCTCTGTGCAGAACTTATAAAAAACATCTTTATTGAGATCAGATCCTTTTGGCTTTAACTTATGTTTAACTTAAACATCTGACTTCAATTTAATTCAACAATCTATTAGTTTATAGAAGTTAACAAACACGGAATTCTTGAGGCTGAAATCACATTGAAGTACACGTCAGAGCTAAAGCATCAAATTTATCAAATACGACTTGTCAACATACAATATAAAATCTACTAAAGCCATTATTCTAAAATGCAATCAAAGGAAACATCTAAATCCGATGCCATGCTGATAAGTAATGATTATAAACTGAATAAACTTGAAATGAAGATCTTTTTTTGCTTCAATATTTATCAGTCAAATTTTTTTTTACTTCAACTATCTAGTAAATCTTATAATCTCAGATTAATTTCATAATTTGTAAAGTGACACCAAATTAAATCAAGAATGAATTTAGCTATTTCCTGCTATCTATGGGGAAAACTAACTACACAATACAATAAATATGCAACATTTATTTGGTGCTCTTTGGTATGTATTCAATTCCTTAAAGACTAAATGCGAGCCCACGTTGAAATTAGACAAATTCGATCATTTAAAGATCAAAATGATTCACCTCTAACAGTTTTTCTTCCATAAGTTTGTGGATATGGTTGATAAGAGATAAACTAGTGACTAATAATTACAGATAATAAAACAGGGTTGCACCAGTTGAGTGGAAAAAACCACAGTGGATTATCACCATGTTATGTGTGAAAGAATAACTATGTAAATGCTGACCTATCAGGGGTGAAGGCGGTAAGAAGAGGACAGGACCATCAGCAAGGTATTGAAGGGGTTTGTTGCAACAGTGGAGGCTCAAATTCAAACTCTGATTGTTGAAGAACAGAAACAGTGTTTTGGATGCTGCCGCCTCCGATCTGCTGAATTTGATACACACAGGAGGGAGAACATGAGAGAGCTAAATCCTGGACGGAGTTATAGCTGTTTATACAAACTGTCATCTGGTTAACTTTTGACTCTAGATATTTGGTTTATTAAACTGTTAAGTAACCTGCACTCGTTGCAGCCAGGAGCTCTCTCTTATCCCCTCCTGGGTCTCAATCAAAACAGCAGAGCCAGCTGCACAAACAGCCACCACAGAGTGGGCTTTGACAGGGGGTTTGATGGAGAGAGCGAGCTGAGCTCTTCCGCTCTGTTGCCACATACAGGAAGTGCAGCCATGGTGTGCTGTAACTTCACCACATAAACCAGGGACTCACCTTCTAATCCTTCTGTCAGATCAGAGGCAGGAAACAAGCAGACAGTCCAATCTGTTGTCTCGTCTTTATCTTTCATCCCCCTGATTGACACCAACACACCTTATTTAGCCACTGTTGGTTTCTTTAACCTTGAATGTTTTCTCCTGTTCGTGCACGGACGACTGCTGCTGCTGCTGCTGCTGCTGCTGTCGATGACTTAAAGGAACAGTTTTACATTTGGGGAAATACTTGTTCTTCTTAAAGTTTATTCAAAGAGTTAATTAATCGTTGTGTAAAGGTTTGACAGTGATGCAGGAGTAGAAGCAGGAATAAATATTTAACGTTCAGATTGCTTCAACATCCTTTTTTCCATGTCATCCTCTGTCTCTCCCTAAGTTTCTTGTCTGCCTCTTTACTATCAGTCAAACTCTCTAATTTAGTTAAAGTTTGACAATAAGATGCTTAAAAAAGCTTTTCTTTGCTCCATTTGAAGAAGTGCATGACGTCACCCTTATGTGAAGTCTATGTGTCAGGTGGAAGAAAAACAAATGTGAAGCAGGCTGCACAACATCGATGCAAACCTGGAAGTTTGTGGTTACACACTGTGAGCAACCTTCATTGAAATCTTTGTATCGTGGGGATCCAGGTCTTCTAATTCCTCCATGGTTTCACCCTGTCTTAATGCTAAGCTACGCTAATGGACCCCCAGCTCTGGTCCCACACAAACATTAAAGTGGCATAAATCCAGGAGTGTATTTCCCTAAATGTTGACCCGTTCCTTCAAACATGGCAACACCTGTCTCTCCAGAACAAAAACATCTGTCTGTCTTCACTTCCACTTTATCTATCAACCCACTTGTTTCTTCTCCGTCTTCAAATATCCAACACAATTTCTCTTTTTTTATGTGGTATGTTACCCTGGGAATATGGATTTGTTTTATTTACTGTAAAACAAACCATGCCTGTAAAGTATTAACATTTATCTTTTCTGTGGAGAGATAAAGAAGCGTTTCGCGCTGTTGGAGCTGATGTTTTGTTGCTGCTGGCTGATGTTTCCACAGTAGCACTGATGGAAAAGAAGACTCAGGAGAGCTGGACTTCAGCACCTTATTAAAGAAGAGGTGAGCAAAGACGAAATAGTGATTTGAATTTAAAGCCTTTCACTTTTTTTAATCGTACTCTGTCTCAATCTCATTCTTTATGGATCGCCGTACGTCTTCAGAGAGTAAGCAACATCTGCATCTGCAAACTTAAAGTTGGAATAATCACAAACTTAACCTGCATGTAAATCAACATTAACAAGTAAGAGTAATGAGATGTGTCCTTTTTCTCAGGATTTGAAATTACGAATGAGGTTTGGCATAATTTTGTGCGTGCAAAGGTTTATCCAAAGTATTTTGTTTCTATGCCAGAGAAAATTACATCATACAAATTTACACATGCATCCAATTATACCCTCATTTCACACAGGGTCGTGAAAACCCACTTTTTATTTTATTCAAGCAGCAACACCTCTCTAATCTCTAACAGACATTTGCTGTTTCTTTTCTCCCCTTTATTATTATATAAGTTTTTCCTGACGTTTTGTCTCCAGCCACTGGGATTCACCATGACTTGTTTTTGCTCTTTCTATGACAATAGGCAGTTTTTTTCTCAAAAGCACTTTTCCAACACTTCAAAAATCATCACTATCACACCCACTTCCTGTCCTCTGTGCACAAGAGAAACCGGACTCCACGTCGCACAATAAACCAACGCATGATGTAGTTAACGCATGATTGGACTGACATTGTTATTAATAGCCTTGCTTTATGGCAGTGTCACCACTGTTACAATATTGAATGTGTGATAAAAGAATATTTCTAATACGCTGGTTGTGTTGCCTCGGCTGTGTTTTAACTTGTCTGGTTTGTTTTGCCATTGTTTGCCGCTTGGGTTCTTCCTCTGAATGAGCAGCAGTTTCTTAAAATCCTCAAATCGGTAAGAAACTGTTGAAAAGCTGTGTGGAAAAGAAGATTCTGTTATCTTAACAACTGATTTGTTACACATTACTGTGTTTTTTTATGACAATGCTGGAAGAGCTGCTTGGCTTATCAATTATCATCTGATCAATAAGTGATAGTAGAAAGTATGCTGTTTTCAAATATATAGTATCAAGTATACTCTAGGAAATACTTCATATGTGCACAAATCAGGACATTTTTTACAGTGTGTTGTTACATCAGTTCAATTCTGACCTATTGTATGACAAAATACTGCAAATATCTTATTATTTTCACAGTTTTAAACAGTTAAATAACAGCAAATAACCCACATCAACCCCATACATGGAAACAATACAAAAAGGCAAAGACAGACAAAGTAAGAAACAGAATAAGCAGCACAGGCAACAGAGATAAACAGCTGAAGCTTGTAAAAACAGTGTTGTCCGCATACACAGGAGTTGATAGGAGGAAGCTGCAGGCACATCGACAGTCAGCAGTCTGTGAATGAATGAGGAAGAAAAGTTGCTGAGGACACTTAGTGGACAGGTGTGGTACAAACACACAGAGACTACAGACGGCTGCTGTGTCAAGAATCCAGACTCCAGGCTCACTCTCAGCAGATGCTCAATATGTGCTGTGTTCACACTGGAAAAGTTAAACAAAAAAAAGTGAAGTCAAACCAGACTATATGCACCGTAAACAGTCAATGTGCGAGTGTTTTATATACGCCCACATTCCTTGAAAACAATGTGAATACTGTACTGAAACACCTCAAACTAAATCTTGGAAAGTAGAAACAAAGCAAAAATCTTAAGAAAACGATATTGTCGGTTAAAAATTGATTATGCATTTCCATATATATGAACAAGGGAAGTAAGAAGCTTGAGTAAGGCCTTAAAAACAATGAATATATAATCTTTGCTTGAACTAGAGAAGAGGGTTGAGGTTAGAGATAAACATTAAGACATTATCTTGTTCATGACCACAAAATTACCAAAAGTCTATGAGGTGAAAGGGGGAAGGATTAAATCAGAAATATCGTTCAACACTGCAATTTTGATAATGCAGGAAATAATATTGTATAAAAACCTGTTATTACTTGTACTTATGCATAAGTGTAGTCATATATTATCAGCTCACTGACCATGTGTTTGCTATAAATCAATACACAATGTAGGTTTGTTAATCAGTATTTATGACCGAAATCTTGCTGTTAACGTATGTCTGTTACGTACGTCTTCCTTTACTCTATATTCATAATGTAACACTCTATGGTTTCGTCTTGACTGTTCTCCGTGGATTAGAGCCGTGCAGGTGAACACGGAGCCTGACCTGGACGTGTGGAATATTCTCAGCCAGGCTCCTGCCTCAGAATTTGAGAAGATTGCTTTTCAGTACGGCATCACCGACCTGAGGGGCATGCTGAAGCGACTGAAGAAGATGAAAAAAGAAGAGAAGAAAAGTGCAGGTTGGAGTGCAGAATGTTTAATGGGCCCGTCTTGATCTAATCCTAACAAAATGTCGGAAAAAAACACTGACTGATTATCATATCATACTCTGAAACTCAGCTTTCCAGAAAAAGTTGGATCCTGCCTACCAAGTGACAAAGGGGCACAAAATAAAACTTGCAGTGGAGGTCGCCAATTCAGATGTTGATGTGAAATGGCTGAAGAACGGGCAGGAAATCCATCCGACTGGAAGGTTTGAATCCACCTCATCTCTGATAAACGTGCTGTGACTGTACATTGTTGTGAATTTAAAAAGACCAGAAATGTTACTCATTTTCTCTGTCTTGTCTCTTTTTCATTCATATTTCATCAAATTCCTGACCGTGTTCCCGACCATCTCCAGCAAGTGAGTGTCACGGAAACAAGAACAAAAGTTTTCTGAAAAACAATATGTTGTATGATAAGTGTTTGAGAATCCTCTTGCTTTTTGTTCAGGTACATATTTGAGAGTGTTGGCAACATGCGCTACCTCACCATCAACCACTGCTCGCTGGCAGATGATGCTGCGTATTGCTGTGTGGTGGGGGAGGAGAAGAGCACCACCGAGCTCTTTGTTAAAGGTGATCAAAGGTTTAGAGGAATCCAGAAAAATATGAATTTGCAGGATTCAGAGTTTTACCTAAGTGTCTCATTCTTATCTGTCCTCTGCAGAGCCTCCAATTCTGATCGTGAAGAATCTTGAGGATCAGATGGTCATGAATGGTGAGCGGGTGGAGTTGGAGTGTGAAGTCTCAGAAGAAGGAGCCAATGTTAAATGGTTAGTTCTTCTTCTTCAAGCTCACAAATCAACCGTCTTTATGGAGCTGAAATCAGGAAATCCTTAATTTGTAAAATCTGTGGCATTGATGAAAACAACCTGTAGCCAGAAGGCGAATAGTAGAGGGATGGATCTGCCATCCCCTTACAGCCATTCCTCCATCCCCCCTGTGAGCGAGTGCTACGTGAGCACATAGAATATTTGTGTGTGCAGGTGAGCATCAACAAATTACTGCTGCCTGTAGCTACAAATCAAATTCTGACAAAAAGTAATTGATCGTTGTTGGATAAAAGCTTTTATCAGGTGTCATTAAATCAAATTTAATCACAGTTGTTTGAGTTTCTCTTTCAGTTTTAAGTAGATTTCCTTTCAATCTCACTCCCAGTGTTTATTGCTCAGACACCCAGCAGATGGCATTTGAGTTTGTCATGTGTTCAAAGTGCTGCGTCTGTGACAGACTGAAGTCGTGCTGCAAGCTGTAAATTATCACCTCAATGAAAAGGTCACATCAGCATTTTAGTATGTTCCATGTGACCTTTATCTGGAGGAGAAAGTTACTGCAAATTCTATTTGAGTCCAAAACCATTTTTTATAGAATGGGGGCCAAAGATCAATGAGCGGAAGCATTAAAAAAAAAAATCACAAATGATGAAGCTACTGTCAGAATACAAAGTTGACGTAAATCTATGCACCAATTTGTGTTCTAACCTTTACAAACTTCTTCTACTGTTTAAGTTTTCAGGGTTACAATTAAGTTGTTAGCCTGTGCAGTGATGTTGACCTTTGACCATTGGCAGCAGTAAATGGTCATCTACCATAAGGTCAAAGGTCATGCTTGTTTTCACAGCTTGTAACAATATCTCACTACCTTCAGTCAGGAAATCGAGGTGGCTTCATTGTCGTCACATGAACTAAATCAGCGAATTTGTGGGAAAAAGATTATAAAGCGAGATGAGTTGGAAATCCACAAAAATGAGAAGAGGCCTTTTAAACCTGGAGTCACTTTAACATGTGATGTTTTTAACCAGCTCTTGAGTTTGACTATGATCATTTTAAATACTATTGATTTTAGGGAGAAAGACGGTGTGGAACTGACGAGAGACGAGTCCTTCAAGTATCGCTTCAAGAAAGATGGCTGCAAACACATTCTGATCATTAACGAGGCCTCCAAGGAAGACTGTGGCCACTACAAGGTTAAAACAAACGGCGGAGAGTCGATGGCTGAACTCATGGTGCAGGGTGAGTGTCAGTCATGCTGAGTGCTGAGTACAGCGCGAGCCTCTTTTGTCAGTGATGAATGCTTCCAGCGCACATTCTCATACCACACCGACGGTCACGTGGCATCGCCACTCTTGGCATGCCGTCTATTCTTAGGATATAGTGGCACTTGTCGTTGCCTGCGTCACTCTGCCAAGGTTACTGCAGTGATGTGTGCATGCCAGCTAAAGTTAGAAGACTTGGACCGTATTTCACCTGAAGGGCACAGGTCTGCTCCAGCGACCTGGTTTCTCTTCGGTCTTTTTTGCCAAGGAGGTTATGTTTTCACCCCTGTCCCTTCATTTGTTTGCTGGTTTTTACTTTGTTTGTTTGATTGTAAAGCAAAATTAAACAAGGATTAGGTAAAAACAACCAAACCGATTTCTTAGAAACTTGGTGGAAGGATGTGGTATGGGTCAGGGAAGGAACCCGTGGGGAAGATTTTTTTTTGACGGATAGGATGTACTCAACATTTTCATTGTTTTCCTTGGATCTTGATGGAAAACAATCAGGCACATTGCAGAAACGTATATCTGAGTGTATTGCGTAAAGGAAACTGTTGGGCCTTACGGCCTTTACTTCCTTGTTTTTGATTTCCCTTTTGTTTTGTGGATTCAATATTTCTTTGTCTCAATTAAATCACTGCTTTATCACCATGTGTAATTTCAAGAAAAATGTCATCTTAAATTTCTTAAAGTTTACAACAAACAAATGCTACACTTTCATGATGCAAACCCAACTTTTATTTGCCTCAAAAATCATTAAAATATTTCAGGTATATGTAAAAAAAGCAAGTTGTGGTTTTATAAGTAGATGGTAGAACAGTCTACTGATTACAGATTTACACTGGGCCCCTGAGAATTCTGTAAGTTTGATTTTTACAGTTTTTATAATTTGATGATTTTCAATGTATTTAAAACATGAGATATTTTGCAGGTGGAGATATAAGGTGGATGCATATGTTTATAAATCTTGATTTTAATCCACAGGTGATCTAAAAATGAAGGAAGGTGACGGTTCAAACTCATCAGTACAAGGACGTAGGCAAAATATAAACTAGCTAGTTTCATCCTCCTTGTTTTTTACCCCCCCAGTAACCATGTCATCTCAGCACCATCAGCTCACAGAGCAGAAGAACTCATTATAGTAAACCACTTCCTTGAAATGGCAGCCATTAGTGTTTGATTATTATTTGACATTTTTTGTGCTCAGAAGCCGTAATTTAGTCCTACTCTTATATCGAATATATATATATACAGTATATACTGCTGTGTTTGTATATATATATATATTCACTTGTATGGATGATGTACAGGTGTGTGTCCCCACAGATGATGTTGTGTTCAGATTCAAACCCAAACTTCGCTCTCAGTCCTGTTAAGCTTGTCTGGCCTGTTAATTGAAAGCCGAGCCTGCCAAGAATTACTAGCTGCCTACGTGCAGCAGGGATCAACACCTCAGTCAGCAGCAGAACTTCCATTATGACGCCATTCCCACCTTATTCAGCCTCCAAGGCAGCAAGCTGACGTGAAACTCGTGTGACCTTTACAAGGAGTGCAGTGTGAGCTCTCACCCAGAAAACGAATTCTTGGAGATAACTTTAATAACTCCCCTGTACAATATTTCTCGTGAGGTACAGTAATGACCCTCAGGCTTGTGCATCTGGTCTTCATATCCACCCACTTTATTTTCTACCATAAATCCAATGAGCCATCCCCCTTGTGTCTGTTGCTATGATACAACACACACAGGCTGAAAAAGATAATGAACACCTCACACTTGAATACATCATTACCATAATATCCTTGTGTACAACTTCTGCATCTATTTCTTTATCACATTATCCTCACGCATCTTCATATGATTGAATCTCATTCCGTCATCTCATAAAGTGACCCCCCCCTCTGAAGTAGGACAGCCTCTGATGTTTCCACTTCCTGTGCTCTGAGCCTGTTGTTTTTCTGACTGTGTAGAGAAAGAGCTGGAGGTCTACCAGAGCATCGCAGACCTCACGGTGAAGGCCAAGGATGAGGCGGTTTTCAAGTGTGAGGTGTCGGATGAGAACGTGAGGGGGACCTGGTTTAAAAATGGTAAAGAGGTCAAGCCTGACGCCAGAATAAATATCACACATATCGGAAGGTAAGGACCCTTTTTTGCGCGTCAGATGTGCTGCGTATATCCGCCATGAAATAAACATCTGAAAAACTTTTTAGGATCCACAAACTGACCATTGACGAGGTAAAACCAGAGGATGAGGGGGACTACACTTTTGTGCCAGATGGCTACGCTTTCAACCTTTCTGCCAAACTCAATTTCTTGGGTAATATTTGTACTTTTCATAATCAACGCCACAAAATCATCATCATTTAAAGCCTCCAAATTTTACTAAAAAGTTCTCACATGATGTTTTTCTTGTGCTCCTAGAGGTGAAGATCGATTACGTGCCACGCCAAGGTATCACAACTTCAATCTCTATAAGCGTGCAGATTAAACTAGGTAAAATGCAAGAGCCTGTTTTTTTTCACCACTTCTGTCCCTTTCTAAGATCCTCCCAAGATCCACCTGGATTGTATGGGTCGTACCGCTGAGTCAACCATCGTGGTGGTGGCTGGAAACAAACTGCGTCTGGACGTCCCCATCACTGGCGACCCTGCACCCACAGTGGTCTGGACCAAAGGAGAGAAGGTAAAAAAGACAAATAGTCTCATGTTGTTGATCAGCTCATCTGACATGTGCCTACTTTCCAGAATTCGTTGTGAAATCTCTGAATGAGCAATGCCTCATTCAAAAATATATAATAGAATAATACAACTTTACTAATGCTGAAATAATTTAGACAAATGCTGGCAAAATGTTAACAATATGCAAAACAGGCCAAATACAAAGCTGCTTTATGGACTAAGAATGTTGAGCCTGAAAATAACTCTTAAGAGGCTCCGTTTAGTTTTGTAGATACTGCTCCTAACAGCTCAATTCAATGATGCCTACTTGCTTGCTGATCTTTCCGATGAGGAGAATGAGAGGTTTCAGGGCCTCTCGTTTCTCTTCGGCTTTTACCGCTTTGCTCTGCTCAAACATAGGCTAGTTCTGTAAAACCTGATGGAGGAGAGAAAGGACGGTCTACAACCACTTGGACCATGAAGGATGGGGAAGTAAGTGTGAATGTATACATGCCTGTTTGTATGGATTCTATCTTGCTTGCATTACAGTCGAGTGTGTCAGCTTTTTACCACGTTTGCCCTCACAGACACAAAATAAGGAAAACGATAGGCTCACCTGGAGTCTAAGTCACAACCTACATGTATTTGCCGACCTTATGTACACTTGATATTGTGTCACTTGAGTTTTGAAATTTAAAGAGAATGCATGCAGCTACCGTCAAAATACAAAAGAATTGATTTTACTCCCACTTGATTTACAACCTTGGAGAAACAACAGGCTTCAGCAGCAACAGCAATGACAGAGATGAAAAGCAGCTTCTGTGATCCAAAAAAACCTGCATGCGTGTTACCCAGCATGTCAGTGAGGTAAGAGCACGTCTCAAATCCTCCTTCAGACACAGATCAAAGGAAACTGGGCAGTAAGTACATTTTTGAATGGATTTTTAAAAGGACATAGTTTCATTTTGAGTAAAATACAATATCCAGAAGTTAAACAGAATAATTCTACTGTTAAAATGTCACTTGGCTGAAGTGCATTTTCCACAGTGTGAAAGTGTTTTTTTAACTCTCAGTCAGTAACAGATTGAATGGACCTTGAGTTAAGGTTTCTCTTTGGACAAACTAAACTGTAGGTAAGTTTTTACCTTACATGATTCTGGTTTCTCTTTAAGTCTTGAGGTTATTTAGTGATTTGAGTTACTGTCAACCAGATTAATATACTACAAAGTACTTTGCAATGGTCCTATAGGCACAAAGATACATAAACTAGTGTTAAACTAGTGTTCAAACCAGTGTTTGATGTGACCTCCCTTTGCCTTTCAGACATGATGGCCCACAGGTCCTCTGTGGATACTGTCTGAAAGCAACCCACTGATGCCATGATGTTGAGGTCAAATCCTCTGTTGAGACCAACCAGATGCATCTCTGATGATATTCATTATGCATAAAAATCTGATATCAAGATCGACGGCACATGTCCACTCTCACTATTCCTTCCACAATCCAGAAATTAAGTCAAAATATAAGAATGCTGTCATGTGCATTTGATGCCAGAATCTGCACAGTAGTCATTGGGGGCAGGAGTCGCTGTATTGAGGTCCGGTCGAGACACATGCTTGATCAATCACATCCTGTCAGCCTCAAAATTGATTTGGCTTTTACTTTGACTTTTTAGTTTGGTCATGGCCCATCCATTAACACTGAGGAAGTGAGATTCAAGACAATTACTTCAGTCAGCCACCAGTGGGTGATTCAGTTGATTTGGCTTCACTTTATACAGTCTATGATCAAATCTATACATCTCAAGTGCCTCAAACTTTTGCACAGTATTTTCTACAATAATATGTTTTTAATAAGAAATCAGTAAATGGACACAGTTGCCTCTTTTGAGCACTGGTCCTGTGTTTGTATGGGGACATCTAGAGTTAGTTGTTCAAATCAACATTTGTTGGCTTTGAAAAGCATGATTTACCCAAATGCTTCGAGAAACCTACTTATTGCAAAGTGTTATGTTTATCATGTCTCCAAACATGGCATGTCGTTAACTTTACCACTACCACAGAATCAGGTTAGAGAGTCACCTGTAGATTCTCTGCTCAGGTACAATCCAGTAACTCTGCTCTGGTTCCCATTGTGTAGGTCCTCACAGAGGGAGACAGCAGGGTCCATGTTGATACCACTAAGGGCCACTGTGTCTTCACCATTGAGGGGGCTGAGCGTCAGGACGAGGGCATCTACTCTGTTGTGGTCCGAAACCCTGCAGGGGAGGACACTGCAGATATCAATGTGAAAGTTGTTGGTAAGATACAACTCTGACGGTAATTAATGAGAAGGCTTGGTTTTCATTGAACTAGACATAAGGCTTAACACTGTCACTGTAACCAACATAGACTGTATATCAAGATGGCTGACGTGTCTCCACTTCCTCCCTTGAAAAAAGTTAGTTAAAATATCCTGAGTACAGTTTTTCAATGTGTACTGCGACTGTATGTTTGTCCATGTCACATCCACTAACATGGAGGAAGCAGGTTTATAACCTAAACTACAGCCAGCCACTGGAGGCGATCAAAATGATTTGGCTTCACTTTTGGGGGACCATCATCTCTTCCATCTTTATATACAGTTTATATACAGTCATATAATATAATCATGAAGCTAAAAACTATTCAATGTCAAATGTTTTCCATTTCTTGAAAAAGGTCTGTAATTCTTTCTGTCCAATCATCATATGAGAAACGTTTTCCCACCAGATGTTCCAGATCCTCCCCAGGCTCCCAGAATCCTCAGCGTGGGAGAGGACTCGTGTGTTGTTCAGTGGGATCCCCCTGCTTTTGATGGTGGACAGCCAATCATTGGTAAAAACATATTGAAATCATTCTGTTATTTCTCAGGTTTGTTATTTAAGACCAGCCAAGTTTATAATGACTCCATTCAAACGCTCAGGCTATGTGCTGGAGAGAAAGAAGACAAAGGGCTACAGGTGGATGAGGCTGAACTTTGACCCATACCCTGAAACCACCTACGAAGCCAAGAGGATGATAGAAGGAATGCCGTATGAAATGCGAGTGTATGCCGTCAACAGCATCGGCATGTCTCGTCACAGTCTGGCCTCACAGCCGTTTGTGCCAGTGGGTGAGTCTTGTACCTGTACTTGTTACATGTATTCTTTACTTGTTTCACTGCACATATAGTGATAAGAGATTATTAAACATTAGTACATCATACATTATTTACTATCTTTAATTGAAAAAAATCATGACAAAACAATCATCAATCATCACAGGGGACAGATAGAGGAATTGGTGCTTGTGAACGCAACATCTCGGAAACACCTTGAAGGAATTTCTTCAAATTTGGTACAAACATTCGCTTCGCCACAAAGAGGAAGTGATTAAATTTGGTGGTCAAAGGTCAAGGTTGCTATGACCTCACAAAACCGTTTTTTTTTTACCACATGAACATTTTATCTTAAGAATACCTGGAAAATGTGCCACACATCATACATTAATACCTAGATAAGATGACGTTTGGCTGTCATATTAAGAATGAATGTACAAATGAGAAGAAAGTAGAATTGCCATGTCTCTTCATTTAAATTGAATGACAAACTTATTAGAGATGCCATGATCCAGAGGTCTGGAACCAGGTTTGTACCAATATACTCTAT
Organism: Paralichthys olivaceus; assembly: GCF_024713975.1. Classification (NCBI taxonomy): domain Eukaryota; kingdom Metazoa; phylum Chordata; class Actinopteri; order Pleuronectiformes; family Paralichthyidae; genus Paralichthys; species Paralichthys olivaceus. The sequence continues at coordinate 20,602,733 of NC_091093.1, forward strand.
GTAACAGTATCCTACAAGGCAGGGGCTCAGCTTTGGATTATCTCTTCGCCTATCACTGATTTCTAACAACCATCTCATCGTCCACTTGTTGATTTAAGAGAGAACATCATTGTATCCAGATGGCCAATTGCTTGTAAGACAAGACAGCTGATTAGGAAACTATCCGTGGCATCCCTCTCCATAAATAATGGCCTGGAAGCGCTTGTCTCTGCTGGGATCAGCTGCTTAACACAGTGGGGTTCATGCTTCTGTGGGGGCTGCTGAAGAAAAATTGTTGTGGCTACAGAAGAGAACAAAAGAGAGGGAGAGCTAATGATAGCATAGGTTAGAGGAAGGCATTTGTCAGAAGAGGAAGACACATACAACCACCAGTTTGAATCAGCAGCAGGACTGCTTTACATGAGGAGAGAATGACAAAGCCTAAGCTTCCAAAGACAGCTGAGAAGAAAACCGTGGCGGCACCAGCAGAAGAAGAAGCCAGCAAGACTGAAACAAAGGCTCCTACACCCCCTGAGGTTGAACAGGAACCAGAACCCCCTGCAGAGGCAGCACGCCGAGTGGGAGAGGGAGCTCCAGCTGAGAATGAGACACCACCATCAGAGGTGGTTCCCCCGACAGAAAGTGGTCCTCCTGCTGTGGGGGGAGCTCCACCTCTGTCAGAGGAGACCCCTGTGGAGCCTGAACCAGAGATAGATCTGCAACCGGTCCACAGTAGGCAATACTCACTTTGGGATGTTGGTTTATTATGTAGATTTCCAAAATAGAAAATAGAATTTATTGTGTTTAATAGTGGGTTTGCATATGAATGGTACAAAAACTTTTAGAATCTGAGTAGCTGACAGCAGTCAGAGTCTTAGAAAAGACCCAGAAGAACAATTTGAGCCTATAATTGTCTGTCTCCTATAATTGTCGCAGTTGCCCCATAAGATTACATTGCAGCCACTGCTGGACTTGAGAGTAAAGCTTCTCATTGATGTGGAATGTTGCCAGCCTCTTGGTAGGGATTCAGAATAACAATTGGAGCCTTTTATCAGCAAGAAAACAACTTTTAGTGGATATTTCGTGGACTTTTGCAGCTACCCAATAAGACTGCATTGTAAACAGTGCTGCCGTGTTCCAGCTGCCAGCAGAGGCGATCTACTGGACTGATTCCTAAAGTTTTTGTGAGTATCATTCATTTAAACACCCACATTTATAAACAAAGGGCCCAAGCTGAAAAATACCAGAATTTCCCTTTCAGCATAATCTGGTAATCACATAGCAGATGTTTCGTTTTATTTTGTATTTAAAAACATCTTAAAGAAATTACCTCTGCACTTTACACATGAAGTCCAGGCTACCATTTTTAAACAACCCCTGCTGTGGCGACTTTCTACACACATGTAAACCCTTGACCTCTGACAGGTGCTCCCATCATATGCTTGCACTGTGTTGTTGCAGTGCCCTTGTCCAGTGCCTTGACATCCTGGCCTTATTCATGCCCCAACTAAAATTTAGCGCCTTTCACTCAGTCATCTTGTCAACATGTTGCAACAAGGTGGACTAAATATTAACTCGGAAATATATCTTTGTTGTCTTGGGAGGATTCTTTACTTGTATATTCACAGTGAGTGGTAGTGTGTATTATACAGGGACCACTGGGATCTTGTTTTAGTGGATTTTTCTGTAGCTTTTCTTTATTTGTTTAAATCAATCTCGCTCAGCTGTTAAAATATAAATGTATGAAGCTGCTTGCTGGGTTGAGGTCACTGCTCCACATTTGCTTTGACTGCTACCTCAAATAAAGGATTATTCCATCATCTATTAGTTTTCTATTCTACATGTACTCTGCTCCTCCATTGTTCAACCTGACCTCTACAGCTTGTAAATGAGACCACAGGTCCAAAAATCCCAAGGTTGAAAGTAATAATATTGAATCTTTCACTTCTTTTTTTCTTGAGTGGAGTCTTTTCTTAAGCCCTAAACTGAGCTGCTAGAATTTGTGGTAACATCGGCTGCTTAGAGCGTGTGTTGTGGAAGCAATGCGTCAGATGTGGCTGATGAACTGAAGTCTTTTAAAGTGAACTTAAATCGTGTCATTTTATCCCTGAGGGACGTCGGCTCAGCATCTCGGTCAGACGGCTCATCTTTACCAGGATGATAAAAGATACCACACACAGGCTTAAAGGCTAATCAACTGTAAGCCCATGTGGCATTCAATACTGATGACACAAATATCTAATAAAGAAATTCATGTGGGACCATCATAATCAAGTCTGTTTTTAAATAAAATGGAAATGTAGAACTAGCATAACATAGTAAATAAAAAGCATAAACATTTTATATAATGGAAACATTTTCAAGTATGTACATAAAAAAGACACCCTTCTACACTCTTGATCATTTTGTCTGTGTTTGTGTTTGACTTGCTTACTTTTGTTGTCTGATTAAAGGGACGTTGTTGTTTTAGGGGGTGGAACGGTGAAACATTGGTTAGCATTGTTGCCTCACACCGAGAAGGTTCCCCGTTTGAATCCTTCAACCAGGGTCTTTTTGTGTTGTTTTCTGGTTGTTTGTCTGTATGTTGGTCCTGTGATACGTCTATCTTCTAATGTCAGCTGGGATTGGCTGCAACTTCCTGCATGACCCTCAAAGTGGTACAGATAATGGATGAATGTACATTATCTCTGTTACATATGGAGCTTGAAATGCTGCTTGTACAAGGATGCATGCATGTTTGTTTAATGACGTAAGTGCAGATGCCTATGTGTATTTTTATGGTTGCAGCATTGGGCAAGAACCCAAGCCAAAGTTAATCTTGAACCTTTAAAAGCATGCATTTAAAGCTGAGGAAAAACTGAAAGGCATTAATAACAGATAAGTCACTGATAAGTCACACTCTCGTAAACCATAAGAATAATTTGCATGTTGTGAATAAAGCCGGTTGTTCAGGCACAGCAACTGCGTTGGTGTTGCCACTGAAAGCATCACAGACTAAAATTACATGTCAATAAATCTACAAACAACTCCATTTAAAAACCTTCTTTACACTGCCTTCTTTTGAGATCGGTTCATGAATTCACTGTATGTTTGAAATGAAACCGTCAAGCGAATGACAAAAGTAAAGTTATAATTGGTGATGGTGCTAGAAATGACACACTGTTTTCTGTTAAAAGCTTAGTGAAGGGTTTTATTCCTTTAATTTGTCAATTCCTGATCAGGTTCATCTATTTCATCAGTAATCAGTCTTGAGATGAGTGCACTGATGCTCTGACAGCTAATCTTTCTGCCCTCTCAGCCCCCACGAGTGAGCCCATCGGACTATGTGTTGACGACATCAGTGACACTTCTATATCGCTGAAGTGGCGGCCGCCTGAGAGGATCGGCTCGGCTGAACTCGAGGGTTATGGGGTTGAGTACTGCAAGGAGGGCAGTAAGTGCTAGAGCCAACATCTGCATCCGATTGATAAGAAAGTATTTTATTTAAAGGCTACATCATCTAAGTTCAGGTTTAACAAACAGTCACACACTGACATGCAGCAATGGATATCTCCAACAAACTGCCAGAAAAGTCCATTATGTTTAAATTTATAATGATTTGTGACGTTTCATCGTTACTGAACATGAAGAAAAAGCAAGTACGAACACAAAAAGTGCACGAAAGCAAATTAAAATCTGAGCTCAAAGCCCAACAACAGCAGTACAATCTTTGAAGAAATGATACACATCTAATTACAACATAAAGGCTCAATTGAACACCTACCTGTAATTTTAATGTTTAGTCTATAGTGACATTTGCATTCCGGTGAACCATGTGTGTTGTGGTCACAGCTGATGAGTGGATACCAGCCATGGAGGGTCTGACTGACAGGACATCACTGATCGTCAGGGGTCTCACCACCGGGGACAAGCTGCAGTTCCGTGTTCGAGCCTTCAACATGGCGGGACCCAGCGGTCCCTCCACCCTGGCTAATCCCATCACCATCAGAGAGATTATGCGTGAGTAGATGTGGATTCATGCTGCTGGACAACTGTTGTTTAATGGTATCTATCATGTTAATTCATATGTTGGAGTAATGTAAAGCACTCAATAGAAAGAATTTAACACATACGACACACTGGCATCGTAGTCAAACCTTTCTTCTCATTTAATCTCATTCCTCAACTTCTCTCACTTTATCCATCTTCATTTGTTTGGATCTTTTCCACTTCAAGACTTTGTGTTTTCTGTTTTCTATTTTCACAGAGCGCCCCAAAATTTGGCTTCCCAGAAATCTCCGCCAGACTCTCATCAAGAAAGTTGGAGACACAGTCAACCTTATGATTCCATTCCAGGTGAAGTAAACATCACAAATAATAATTAAAAAGTTGATCACTTTCATAGTTGGAACATGAAAAATATATAGACACCTTTAGTTTTTATTAGATCATTACTGATAACAGTAATAACAACATACTTCAGTCACGTGTATGTTGTTTAAAGATTGACTGTCCATCTGTCATTAGTAAACTGGCACATGAGTTTTGAAGTGACACTGTTGTTTTGTCATTTCTGGTCGTGCAGGGGAAGCCAAGGCCAAAGGTTACATGGAGCAAAGACGGGGAGCCTCTAAATGCTACATTCGCTAATGTGAGGAACAGCGACCTAGACACGATCCTCTTCATCCGCAAGACGGAGAGAAAACACTCGGGGAAGTATGATCTCCACGTGCAGATTGAAAACGTGGAAGACACAGCAAGTATCAATCTGCAGATTGTTGGTAAGCAGGAGTGAACATGTGGAGAGCTGTGGGTATTTACAGGAGTAAATCAGCCTCGTGGTAACTGTAGCAGCAGTTACAGTGGAGCAGAATTCATTCAGTCTCTCTCCTCTGCAGATCTCCCCGGGCCTCCTGAGGCTCTGAAGATCATGGATATCTGGGGCTTCAATGTGGCGCTTGAGTGGAAACCGCCTAAAGACGATGGTAACTGTGAAATCACTGGTTACACTGTTCAGAAAGCTGACAAGAAAACCATGGTGAGGCTCACGTCCGAATGAAACTGAAAACAAAATTCTCATTGATGAAACTGAATAGTTTTTACATCAACTCTCAACCCTCTGATAATATACGTACATGTACGGAACCATAGAATGTTCCATGCAAGGGTTTTAGGGGTTGACCATACTTTCCATGTTCCTTTATCTGCTCATCTCGGTCCTACATTTGTAACTGATTCCACGTTTCATTTCTAGTCAGTGGATATATTGTACCACGAGTAATACATTCAGCTTGGTCTACACGTGGACATCACATAGAGTTCCGGTTCTACCCTGGCTGACGTGGGTGGACGACAACATTTATGTCACGAGGGCCATAGTGGTCGACGGATGTGGAAACTATGAATTCACCTACTCTGATCTCAAGTCAGGTCTGAGTTACAGGAAACCAAGAGGTCTCCTCAGAGGAAGGCAGTGGCCACCATGTCATTATAGCTCCTGCTTTCTTGTTCCCTGAAACAGATCCATTGCAGCTCCTTTAGTTTTACTTCTGACAGACACCAACTGAGCTGCTGTGAGGTCACATTAATGAGCCTGTTCTGTTAACACACATGAGTGAAGGTGAACATGTGGGAGGATGAATGCTGCAGGGACACAGAGGGGTATTTTAGCCTCTCTTGTGGCACATTCACAGTAATCAGGCAGTGCTGAGCACACAGTCTCCTTTGTGGAGCAGGAGTGATACTTTATGGGCTTGTTGGCAAGAGCTCCAGCTGTCACCATCCTCTACCGCGAGATGCCAGGAACAACGGCGAGCAGGAATGTCCTAATCTTATCCTCGCAGCCTTGACCTGGTCTGGATCGTCAGTGCAGTGACGCAGGGACCATTGTTCTCCTGCCCGGCTCGGCGACGGTTCATGTTTCACTGTAGTCATTATTAGATCAAATTAATTTCATTTGCATCTCTTTATAGCGAGCCTGGGGATGTTGATCATCGTGTTACCAATAACAACGTATACTGTGTACCTGTTAGATGTCAGAGATGAAAGTGTTGAGGGCACATGTACTTTAAAGCCACCAATATCCTGTTTCATTCTTGTATCATCCTAATTGAATAAATAAGTATAAAATGTTGAGCAACTTCTTAAGTTCCAGGTAGATTATTAGGCTATTTTAAAATTAAATCAACAAAGGAAATCTAATTGAATTAACCATCATATTATTAGTCAATATATCCTTCCATTAGCTACAAACCACTCATATTTTTGAGCTGGAGCCAATCCCAGCTGACAGTGGGCGCGAGGTGGGGTACATAGTGGACAGGCTGCATCACAGGGCCGAAATATAAACAACCACTCATCCTTAGTTTTACACCTATGTGCAATTAAGCATTACCTGCATGTGTTTGAACTGTTGTATTCCTCTGCAGGAGTGGTTTACAGTCTTCGATCAGTACAGGCGAACAAACTGCATTGCGTCTGACCTCATCATGGGGAATGAGTACATCTTCCGCGCCTTTGCCAACAACCTGGTGGGCCTCAGCTCCGAGGCCTGCGAAACAAAGGACAGCGCTTACATCCAGAAAACAGGTGGGATCTGACTGCATGCATAATAATATAAGCAGTTACTGCTGTTTACATTCTATGTGAAATCTGAATGGTCTTCATAAATGCTCTCTGCCTCCTCAGGTATCGAGTACAAGCCGCCCAGCTACAAGGACCCTGACTTCACAGAGGCTCCCAAATTCACACATCCTCTAGTGAACCGTTCTGTCATTGCGGGATACAACGCAACGCTCAGCTGCTCAGTCAGAGGCATACCAAAGGTCAGTGGTCATTACAACTGACATCTCTAGAGACATGCATTTTTTAGATTTGTAAACAGTATCAGTATCTAGATAAATGCAGAGATTATGATTGTCCTTAATGAACCTCTGATAAATAATATGTGGCCTAACAGGTGGTAAAACTGTACTGTTATATTTTCTTTATCTACCTTACTAGCCCAAAGTGACCTGGTACAAAAACAAGATGGACATCACCAATGAAGCCAAGTACCGAATGCTCAGTAAGCAAGGCATCCTGACACTGGAGATACGTAAGCCCTGTACCTTCGACGGAGGGGTGTATACGTGCAAAGCTGTCAACAACAGCGGAGAGGACGTAGTGGAGTGTAAACTGGAGGTTCGCCGTAAGTATCAATCTCAGTGTAACAGGCAGAAACATGTGTGTCCTCTTTTTTTATGACCCACTTAGACAACGCAGAAATGACAAAATATCAAAGCTTTAGTGTACATGTGAGAATATCTAGAACTATTTACTTAAGTCTTCCTATGTTGGCATTTCTAAAATTGCATATCACGGCCACTAAATTCATAATAAAATCATACAAACTCAAGAATGAGATTGGTTCAAGATTTTGGATCCAGAAGTGGAAGCACGGGGTTCACCCTACTGCTAGTTTCCATAAAAAATAATTCCTGCAAAGATCAGTGTGCTTCTAATTTTATGAAAAAAAAAGAACAACACCTTGTTTCTACTGCTTGTGTGAACGAAACAAATCTAAATTGTTTGTTTTAAAAAGAACATTTAAGTTTAACTTTGAGCAGTTCATTCATCATTGGCTTCATAATTGTTCCTGCCTTGCAGCTCAAATTGCTAAAGAAGAAAAGAAGGCTGAAAGTAAAGAGGCTTGAGCTGCCGACTGAGGAGAAGGTCGATCTGTTTCCAGCAAGTTGACTCCTGAACGTCGTCTGTTTTGTGTCATGAGAAACTTTTCACCAGCGTCTTCACCTGTTTGTGTTTGCACCACATCTCTCATCTTCAACATCCTGCATTAAGTCATCCTCACTGTTATGTTCCCATTATGTGAACCACTGACTGGGCTCATGGTGAAAGTATTTATGTATTATTTAAAAAAAAAAAAAAAAGAGAACTATGGTTTGTCACTTGATTTCTCTGTCATTTCAAAAACTAGATCGAGTAAATACTGTGTAGAAATATGGATAATAGACAACGGCAATGTTAATGAGTTGTCATCCTTGGATTATGTTTGTGTGATTGATTGATGTGCATATAAAAGTTTCAAAAACAAACATTTGATTTTGTCGTGTATACAGTAGTGGCGTTATGTCACGGTGTTTCAGTACTTGTACACGCTGCAGCTCCTGAAACTGACTGATCACAATAACGGCAGCAGCAATGTTAAAAAGGAAGATGTAGAGAGCATGCTGCCGATTGTCAGAGAGTGGTGTTGATGAGAGTTGTCGAGGGCTTAGTTTTATTGTAACAAAGCCTCAGTAAACCCTGTGGGGTGAGGCATGTGACTAATGTGCACACCTCGCAGGGATGTCGGTGAATGGTTGGAATATGTGGGATGTCCTTTTTACGGCTAACTACATAGAACACATGGCGGCGCTTGTCGAGCAGGGTCTGCTGGAACATCACTCAACAGTTTCTCCTTTGATGCCTTGGATGTAAATATTTCCTGTGCCCCCCCCCTCGGCATACAGCTGCAACACATTCAGCGAGCTTTGTACCCTTCACTGCATCTCTGTTAACACACATGACCCACGTCTCGCAGCGCCACCGTCTGTGCCAGATGTTTTGACATGAGACGTCACCGGAATCCACAAATTCAAAATAAAACGTCTACATGGTTCAAAGCTAAACAGGACTCATCGAATCTCACGTCCGATTCCTTCTATAATCCCAGAGGTTTTTTATCTCACTCATCACAAAGTTACAGCTCATGTACGTGAGTGAAGGCAGCAACAGTGGAAGCAACTCCACTTATTGACACTAAATAGTCTCATACATGTCAACAGGCTCTGAATTCCACAGCCTTAAAATAATGTTGCAAGGCCATGTTCAATTGAGAATAGTTCAACAAGTGTGAGAGCAACGACACTAGCAGCTTCGTGAGGCTAAACACAAAGCTGCTTCAGGCTAAATGCTAACATTAGCATTGGCAGGGGGAAGAATCTTTTACTTAAGTACATGTAACAACAGCTCAGACTGAAGATGGACGACATGACAGCTTCCTAAAAGTGAAGCCAAATCCACACGCCCCTTTTTCCTCCATGTTAATGAATGACATCTGGACTAAAACAAAAAGGCGAAAATGCAAGAGATGTCAGTTTTTGTATCCCGGATATTTTTGGCTTCATTCTTTGAAGTTGGAGGAGGTGAAGATTCATTGTTGATATTTATATACAATCTATGGTACAATATACTTAGACTAATACTTCAAGCCATGCAGCCAAATATTATTCAAGGTACTCACTATGCAGAATGACCTGTTTCAGAAGAATATTAATTATAATTAGTCATGCGTTAATTCACATAATTAATAAATGCAAATGTTAAAATTGCTGGAAATAATGACAATGATTTATTTGCTGTTCACCATTTGCCTTTATATTCTGGATAAATTAGCTATTTGATGCTATAAAAATGGAAAGAAATAACAGCTGGCAACTCACAATTGGTCAAGCTCAGGACCTTCATACTGTGGCTCCACTTCATCATCGCTACTACACAGACTCCCAATGACGTCCAAACCCTAAGATTGCAGCCTCCCTATCCAGGATATTTTAGCTTCATTTATAATAATAATATTTTTTGTTTAAAATGTACCTGATGAAGACAAAGGTCAGGGCTCTGTCACAATCTGAACAAAAAGGAAAAAATAAGATCGTATTTGTCCAATTTTATTCATACACAATGTAGAATTATTTGGCTACTTGAACAGAATAAAAAAACAACTTGGGGAGACAAATAAGATTAAATTTGAATTGAAATTAAGATAGATATTTTTTTTCATAAGCTGTATTACTCTGCAGGTTTGTGTCTAAAAAAAGGTAAAACAGAAAACAATTCATAGTCTATATTTTGATTCAAAAAATAAAATCACAGCTTATAGTACATAGATTCCTCCCACAATTTGCTCTTAAACTAAAATGATGATGTACAACCACGTGTCAACATAAAGCTGAGAATGCAAACAAAGAGCAACAACAAATGAAAATAGACTATTCTCTTACAAAGCACTGCTGGTAGCCACTACAGTCGAGGAGGTAGCTTCCTTAGTTAGCATCCCATTCTTGATTACTTGTTATCTTTTCAAATAATTTACATACAAATACAAAGAGAAACCAATAACCAAACCAATAAAATATTTGACATGTCTGATGTCCCATCTGATGAAAATGTACAAACAATCAACGGACATTTGGTTGGTGCAAGAATTTACACCCAGTCGAGACCACGTGAAAACAGAAAATAAAAACCAGAGATGTCGATTAAACGGTGCATCATCAGGGCATGAATGACATGTCAGTGGAGGATAACGTTTCCCTACATTGCCCAAATTCCTGAGCACTCACATGACGTGCACTTGTGGATACACGCTCCGAGGGTGTATCCACCATAATGTGAACAGTCACAGGCACACCACACATCAGTCGATCCCTCGTCACTCACAGTATCACTCAGAGAATCTACATTTCTATGCTTTACAGCTTCTGATGACATGTTCGATAAAACTGGACGATAAAGAATAAAAAGGTGATGCAGCAAGTTTCAAGAGTCATTCACCGATAATGAAGCTGGATTTCAAAAACAACGGAGACAGTGAACTACTCGTTTTCAAGATAGGCCTCGTTTTCTATCGTGCCCATTTTTTCTGGTCAAAATGTAGATACATAGAAACATAAAGAAATGATTTAAATGTAAAATCACTGTAGATACTTGTCTTTAAATCTGTGATCGAATAACCATTGTAATGACAACTTGTTGATTCAGATGGCTGGGAGGCTCGTGCTGGGTTCATGTTGCTGGAGGTGGAGGAGTGGGAATACATTCAGATCACAGTGTTTGTTGGTTTGTAAGCAGGATTACACAAAAACAACAGCACAGATTTCTAGGAAAATTGGTGGAGGGATGCGCTTTAGAAGAATCTATAAAAGATTTTTGTGGATCCAGGAATTTTCTTGTCGATGTCTTTTACATTGCAAAATGGGACGTTCTTTGATATTTTTCCCAGGGAATAATTCATGGTCGTGATAGGGGAATGTTTAGCAACTTGAGTGAATCTAAAGGGACTGTTGGGCTTTGGTGGAAGTATTACCATCATAGTATTTTAAATGGATTTTAAATCAACCAATCACTCATCTCATGATAATGTTTTTAAACTTCTTGAAGATTTTTCAATTCATGGGGTAAAAGAAAACTAAGGTTTTTTTCTTTAGGAACATTTGGCAAATATTATCTTTTCATTTCCAGAGTTAGACATGAAAAGCAATACTTCTCAAACTTAGACACTTAGCTTAGCATAGAGCTTGGAAGGGGCTAGCATTAGTCTATCTGAAAGAAATCTACTTACTTACCACCAAATCTCATTATTTATCATGCTATATCTTGTTTGTTTAATCCTTTGGTTTTTGAAGCTACTGCATTCAGTGCAGCATCAAGTCAATGATTATTGTGTCAGCCAAAAATGATGCGAACATTAGATAAAAGCAGAATGCACTTAAGTGCTACTTTACTTAACAAAAGAAATATCTGTGGGTTTTGTGCTGTTTGAGATAAAGAGAAGAGTTTTGATCCGAATCAAAGAGCATGATAGAAAACGATCAGAAATAAGGAGATTTAAAAAAGTAATGACCTAACCCTGTAATTATATTTTTGTTAACAATTTAAAAAAGAGATGCTTCTATTTTGGCAAATGCTATGTTTCTGTTGTATATTCATCATTCAGAGGCAGCCTTTTAAACACCTGAAATCATCTCCACCCAGAAACTCCTGCTGCTCACGCAATAAATAACATCTTTCAAACCCACCAAGCATGGTTGTTGCTTTAACAGTGATATCCGTTGTTTCATCACATTCTTAGTCTTAGTAACTTAAAGCAAAGAAGTTGTTTTTATAACAGAATGACATTCATCATCCTCACTGATCGCAGGCAGTAAGGCCAAAAGTCATTGCTGACATTATTCTGGTGGGTGAAAACCACCTGGAAGTTACATTCAAACAGAAAAGTCTAGGATAATTACTACATTTTGCTACATTTATATCTTTTAAAAATCAAAGTATAAAATTGAAAAAAAAAATCAAATTTAAAAAGCTTCGAATAACAGGGAAAAGATAAATCACAAAATCTCTGACACATAAATTGACACATCATGATATCCACTCGAAAGCAAGAGGAAGGCACTGGTGGCAACATTTTCCTTTGCAAGGTCCTTTGTTGACCAGTTTGTGACACAACGTGCTCATTTCAGCTCAATCAGACAAGTTCCAAGTTCCCTTTGAATGATTGGTTGCATCTGTGTTTACATAAGTGCTTGCTGAAGAGTCTTTCAACAGGGTAGTTGGCACATTTTGTTGTCCAATAAAAAATGTTTATATATTCTTGTAGGACCTAAATTCACATGACGGAGAGATCTGTGCACACAGTGGAGTTCTGAAGCGTTCTTAGTCCTTGACCCGAGGTATGTTGTATGAGTAGTGTACGAGAGGAAGGCCTCTGGTCTGACAGAAGCACGCTCTGCCACAGGCCTGAACCTGGTCCGAGCTGTCCGACACAAACGAGTCCCCCTCATCTGCATACTCCGACTGAGCAGAGGGCGTGCCGCTCTCTGCCCAGAACCCCTCGGCACGTTGGCACACTGCTGCTCCCGCCATGAGGGTGGGACAACTGTGAGACTTCACCAAGTGTCTGCAGACTGTGGAGGACGAGGGGGAAGAGCAGGTCCTGGCATGCAGCGCTGCCTCGCACCGCTCACATACAACTGTCTCTCCACAGAGCTGTGAGTACACCCCACAGTCAAAGCCCAGTTGGGTGGAGGAGCCTCCATCCGTGAGCTCCGACCCTCCTCCACCATCATCTCCGTGATTCTCAGCACCAGCCTTCACCTCTCTGAACAAACCTCTGCGACCACGTAGTCTCAGCCAGTCCTCCCTGAAGGCCGGGCTGAAGAATACGTACAGCACTGGATTCAGGCACGCAGGCAGTGGGAAGAAAATGAGGGTGACAGACTTGGCGATCTCTGGGCCGCCAGCTGTAGAGCCAGTCAAGAGGGGGGCGAAGGAGAAGGCTGCCACAGGGCAGAAGAAGATGCAATTGGTGAAAATGAGCCAGGCAACATGTCGCAAGGCGCCCGTCTGCTCTGGATCTGCCAGCTCCACCCTGCCCAGGTGGCAGTACATCTGAGTATACACTGCTGCAGTGAACAGGTACGCCAGCGCGTTGAGCAGCACCAGAATCACGGTGACACTCAGAGCTGGACTCTCGCCACCAGCGAAGGGCAGGCAGAGAGGAGAGGCCGACTGGTCGCTGACGGTCAGCAGCGCCAGGCAGGCTGCAGCAGCAGCCAGGAGCCCCAGTAGTCCTGCAGCCAGGCTGAAGCGTCGACCTCCTCTCCAACATCCTTGAGGGCTGCTACCGTTCCTCCTGGGCGACATCATTACTTTACCGAGAATAGTCCGCACAGCCACGCTGCGCTCCACGGCCGCCAGGGACAGTAACAAGACCGCCCACTCTGACGAGAAGACGGCCAGAGCTCCTGAGATCTGACAGCCAGGCCCGATCTCCCACCACACTCCGAACTCCGCGAAGGAGCCCCAGGTAGCAACATCGAGCACAGTCAGCACGCCGACATACACACCTGTGAGCAGATTGGCCAACGCCAACAGCCCCATGAGCAGCCTGGCTGGAGAGAGAGACGGAGTCAGGGAGTGGGAATGGCCTGGAGCTCGGTGTGTGGGGGAGAAGGTGGCCACCAGCACCAGCCCGTTAAACACCAACGACACCAGGCAGATGAACCAGACCGTCAGACGAATCATCCAGTTACCCAGGAGATGCTCACACGGCTTAAAAGCTCCTGAAACAATGTGGTGATGAAAAAAAATGACACTATTATTTCAAAGCTCTGAAAATGTGATACATAAAATACAATGAAAAGATGTGGTTACCTGGTGAAGGAGAGCAGTGCATAATCATCGAGATTCTTTCCACATCCTCCCCTGCTAAAACAACAGAAAATAAAAGATATATGAGGAATGCAAAGGTTAAAAAGACAATCCTAAAAAGTCGGCTTGACAAAAAGTGTCAACATCTGTAGCAGAGATAAAGTCAAGCTGAATGATCTTGAACTTTAACAGATCACATAAATCAAGTCGTGCACGGAAAACCAAAGTACACACTTTCTCCTTGAATTTCCTTCAACTGTGCATTTTCCAAGACAAGTAAGAAACCCAGGTGAGTATTTAAAATTTGATGTTGTACAATGAAAAAAAGTATACAGGCTAAAATAAAAAAGGAAAGCCACTGTAAGTCCAACATCTAAATCTGATATTTGCTCGTCTTAAGTTAAGCCAGCTCATAAAAAGTTGCGGCTCTGAATGCAGAATTCCCACCTGTAGATTTCTTTATGTCATTTTCCTCAGAGGAGCTCGTCACTGAGTCACATCCCACAAATGCGCAGCACTGGTAGGCGTACGGGACAGAGATGGACCTACAAACAAACGATCATCATTCACAGAGGCTGTAAAGTCCTGCAGAGGTTCCAGTGGTGATAATACAGATGCTCTGGAATCTTCAAACCATACTGGAAAAAGTATAAATAATGTGTTTGTCTGCAAATACCTGGCCATTCTGATTTCTTTTCAATAATAATATTTGGATGTTTCCATAGTGTGTCTACAGTTGTGAAGAAAACAGACTCGGCTGGTTTTCTCATTAAAGTTAAGTGATGAGGTGCAGTTTTCAGTAACAGATGTGTAATCACATAGAATAACAAGGACATTTTTTTAATCGGCAGGAAATTCCCAGTAATGTTTTCTCTCCTGTGAAAAATATAAGTCATTTATAAGAAATGGGTGAAATGACAAAACATAATAAAGAAATACATTAAATATTAGTTTATTCATAAAACACATAGAAATGTTATTGTGTTTTTCTCAATAAAGTGAGAAAAATAAAATAAACGACTGTATTAAATATATTACTATAATATTTTGTAACGTAGGAAAAGATCGATAATATCCCTTATATATCAAAGAACCAGAGAGGACCTTGTTCAGAGAATTTAATTCATTCCAAATTATAAATTGACCATTTATGTGGTCAAAAACAATTCCTTTGTATCAACTGCTTAGTTTAATACTTTTCTACAAATATCTTTTAAATATTTACTTTAAAAAGTATTTTGTGTCAGACAGTGACAGCAGAGAATTAATGAAGGAGACAGATGTTTAATAACCCACCAAAGGTCACTGGCTTGAATAGAACCTGGAAAATTGCTATTACTTTAGCTGCTTTCAGAGATACTCTTCAGTCCTGATATTTTCCTCAAGTTTCCCAGAGTGAACGTCAGAAAACAGTTGTAGTCAGTGCTTTAAAGCCCAAACCCACAAGATCTGGTGTTAAATGTTTCTACTCCAGACAAGAGACGTTGAGGCCACAGAATTTCCTCCTCACCTGAGTTTGGGAAGGTTTTTTGCAGTCAGCACATTTTTCATCTGTGGGTTCCCTGAGAGTTTAAGTTGACTGAGGGCGCTGAGTCCAGTTGTTGGAATCACAGTCAGAGAGTTCATGCTCAGATCTCTGCACAAAAAATACACACGCACAAGCAATTTAAAGTTGTACAACGCAGACATTTAAAACCAAACAATGACATGTAACTGGAGACTGTACTCATTATGATGAATAACACTGGTCATACTCACAGGTTGGTGAGTGCAGTGAGGGTGAGGAAAGCATCTGGGTGAATGACTCGGATTTCATTCCTACTCAGGTCTCTGTGTAAAATCAAAATGCATTCAACTCACAGTCCAGACATAAGAGCTTTGTAGCAGTGTGTCACTGAGTGTGTGTCACTGAGTGTGTGTCACTGAGTGTGTGTCACTGAGTGGACTTACAGTAAACGTAGAGCAGAGAGACCCTGGAAAGTGTTTCTCTCAATTTGTTGAATATGGTTCTGCTGAAAGCTTCTGTAGATTTAAACAAGAATCATAACAGGTCATAAAAAAGCAGATAACCACCTTTATTAGCTTGTTTGTAATTTGTATCTTAAAATATGAGTCGTTTTGTTCATCTTTACCATCCTTAACTGAAATCATTTGTAAAAATGAACGTGTTCTACACTCACATCTCCTGCAGTCGGACGCAGCCCTGCAGGGACGGCAGCCCCTCGATCTCATTGTAGGACAAGTCTCTGATGGAGGAAAGGTTTCAACTATCAGACAACTGGGACACATTCATATGAAAGAATAAAGACATTTTCCACTTTGTGAGATTGATTAGTCTGTAGACGCACATACTAAATGCCACATTTTAGTATTATAGGTAATCTAAATTCTGTGGGCAGCAGTAACACAACAATTGTTTACCGAACAAGCTTTAGTTCCTAAGAACATAAATACTTTTCTAATGAGAAGAAAGGTTCAGTCTCTTACAGCGTTCTGAGCAACTTGAGATCGTCACACAGATCAGCGGGGGTGGATGATATCTTGGTTCCTGACAGGGTCCTGGAAATAAAAAACCTCATAAGTCACTTCTGAGACACAAAACAAAACAAACCACAGATGTTGCATCTTAGTCCACATTCACTTACAGACTCTCAAGGTTATTGGTCCCCGTCAGGATGGGGAAGTCCTGCATCATACTAGCCCCACGCAACATCCTGAAAAACACAGTGACGAATATTAAAATAAGTCAAATGTCAAAAAAGGGACCTTTTAAAACAAGCATTGATGTGTGATTTGTCAGGAACTGTGCTGACGGTGGGACTTACAGGGAGTGCAGGTCGGACAGATTCTGGAAAGCTGTGGCGCCCACGAAGGAAAGAGGGTTGTCATAGAGATGTCTGAGGGCATCGAGAGCAGAGGGGAAGAGTTCAAACCAAAAATCATTCACTGTGCAAGAATGGCACCATCTTCTGGACATTCAACCACTGAGGCCTGACACTCGTGTCCCATGTCATCTTAAACTGTGTGTGTGTGTGTGTGTGTGTGTGTGTGTGTGTGTGTGTGTGTGTGTGTGTACAATGTGCATGTAAGTGTACTGAGCTGTGAGTGTGTCAGTGACTTAGAGGGGGAGTTTGACCTTACATGGTTCGCAGCAGGGGGTTGTTATGGAAGGCCCCTTCAGGTATGGAGGCAATATCGTTGCTGTGAAAACCGCTGCAGGAAGAAGGTCAGAGAGACATTGTAAAGACTCGCTGCTCAACATGAATTCCATCATACAAGTTTATATGTAATGATACAAAAAACAGAGTTTTAAATTAAATTAAACAGAAATAAAAGGTGTCAACAACTATCAAAGTCTGTTACAGAAAACCCTAAATTGATTTAAATAATTTGAATACAACTATTTGCTGATCAGGAAGCGCAGCAAGTAAGACTTGATGCATTTAGCCTTAGCCTTCAACATAAAAGCACAAATGCTGAAACATTTTTACTTGATATGTGTATTATTATTATTATTTTTTTTTACTCATTCACTTATTAATAATAGGGACAGCTTACAACTGTTTTTAGTTCGTAGCTACTTTGTCAAAAATGTGTCTTTTTTTAAAATCACATAAAAACTTTAAGATGCTGAAAAGCGTCATGCTCCGACGATTGAACCTGTCAAAACAAAAGTAGAAAACATTTCCTCCCCGCAGCAGAAACAGGATGATGCACTCACAGTTCCTTCAGTTTGGGCAGAGCCTCGATAGCTTTGGGAAAAACCATCATGTTGTTGAAGTTCAGATCTCTGGGGTGAAACACAGAGAGACACAGGGAATCAGTCAGTGCAGTTTCCTTATGTCAAAACAAATCCATCCCTCTCAAGTCAGAAAAAAAATGTCTACGATTTCAGTTTTGAGTTATTTGGTTGTTTCTGTGGTCAGTTCATTATCACACACTTATTAATAGTGACGACATTGCTAGATATGTAATTACAATCATACATCACTCAAATGATGTTCATTTTCTGTCCATGTAGTAATCAAATCAGGATATACGTAGTTTTCTTTGATTCTTAACAAACCTACTTTTCGCAGCTCGATCTCCTCAAAATATTAAACGTTCAAAATCTTAAATAACAATAGATCTGTTTCAGTGCATGTCTGAGAGCAGCTTAAGATCTCTTGATTCTCCGTGTGATGTATAGGTAGTAGCCATCTAGCCCTTCAAACACCCCTTCAACCAAGTGGTAGACAGAAATTTAACATGGTGACGGTTGCCGGTAAACAAGCATGTAAACAGTCTGAGTGACAGACTGGGTTAAGAGGGGACATTCCCAACGATGGGCACTTTATATCCAGGAGGGAGGTCCAAGGGAGAGAAATTGGGACAGGGCATTCATTTCAAATGTATCACATCGGAGGTTTGGATTAAAAATACTTGTGTCTGTGTGTTGTAAAGTAGAGTCTTTGCCATTTGGTGCGGCTGTGTGGCAGGAGGAAGAGAACAGTGGGAGGGCAGATTTGATAAGCATCGTGTACTTTGCTCTATTTATTCTAGAGCAATTACAGGAGGAAGTGGACACAATGATGTCTGGAGGACTGGGGCAGAGGTGGGTGGGGGGAGCTGCTAGCACACACAAGCACAAACACTGAACCGATGCACACTGTACGAACAAGGTCCACTTACAGGGTCTCCAGGTTCAACAGTCCGGCAAAGCAGTTGTCTCCTATCTCGTTAATTCTGTTGTTATGGAGATGTCTGAAAAAGCAGGAGCAGATTATCATGTTGGGACCGATAAAAAAATAATCGTTCCCATTCCCTCCACATTCTTGTGATATGTGAAATCAGGTGAATATACTGTATGTGTATATGCAGAGGAGTTTCCTGCACTAATAGATTCAAGGTCTCTTCTTCCTGTTTATCCTGACATGTTTACACTAACCCTGCAGCAATACCACTCAGTCTGTGTTTGTCTGAGGGCTTGAGTGTGGTTGTGTGGATGTAAAACAGCAGCAGTGGGAGAAAAAAAAAAGGCAAGAGTTAAATAATCCCTCAGATTCACACACAGTATTTGTACAAGTTCCTCTCATGGAAGGTTTTAGTTTTGCCCACCAGGCATGAAATGACAAGGTAATC
Source organism: Paralichthys olivaceus (assembly GCF_024713975.1). Classification (NCBI taxonomy): domain Eukaryota; kingdom Metazoa; phylum Chordata; class Actinopteri; order Pleuronectiformes; family Paralichthyidae; genus Paralichthys; species Paralichthys olivaceus. Next base: position 20,621,783 of record NC_091093.1, read on the forward strand.
TTGATTTTACTTTAGTTTCAGAGTTGGGCAACTTTTTCACTAACATTACAAATCAAACATTAGCTTGTGTGTATGTATGTGTGTGTATATATATATATAAAGGTGTAGAAAGATTCACTCAAAGCTGGAGAACATAAGCCAAACGAATTCACATTCATTAGTGGTGATAAAATTAGTGTCTAGAAAACTAAGTGGGAATTACCACGTCTTTACTTATTAGAAGAAATACTCAAAAATATCCAGAAAAATTCATTTAAAGAGAAACATTGTCCCTCCATTCATTACATGGCTCAGACACTAAAGCGGGCTCATTGCACTGCACAGGATCTGAATGCATTTGTTTTCAACTTGAGAAATATCCTGATCCACTTGACGCCTAATGGCTTTTACGTCTCCAGCTTCTGCCTCAGGTCATTTTAGTAAACAGAGAATGTTCTCAGTCAGTGTGCCTCGTTAATTAAGGATTTAAAAAGAACACGAGCAGGTTGTTCCTGCTGAGTAATGTAGTGTAAAGGTCTATGAAGACCTAAGTGCTCACTTCTCCTCGTCTGTCGTGGGAAAGCGACACTTCAATGACCCTGAAAACCGTTTTAAAAGCTTGTCACTGAAAGCCTTGATTGGTGAAATGTCATATTGTTTAACTGTAATTTCTGAATTCATTAATGAAGGAAACCATGAACCTGAAACCTCATCAACATATAAATACATATTTGTTGTTCTTCTGGGTCTTTTTTCAATATAGTACAGATGTAAGACAACATTTTTTTTTAGATCAGTTTATACAGCATAGCCCGAAAAATGAGTCAAACAAATACCCTGTACGCATTCGTACTTCCACATACTGTTCTGACTTTTATACTAAACAATTAAATCATTAGCTTAATAGAACTTACAGCACAACTAGACTGGTGAGGTTTGCAAAGGCGTTGTCTGGTATGTACGAGATGCGGTTGAGTGCCAACGTAAGAGCCTGAAGGTTTGTCTGGTGTCTCAGGGAACTGATGGGGACCATCGTCAGGTTGTTGTCATCCAACCAGAGGTGACGCAGCTGCTGAAGGTCTTCGAAACTGTCATCTGGAACCGTGGTAATATGGTTCGCATCCAGGCGACTGCAAAACACACATTCATTCGGTTAACATAGTGCTTACATTAACAAATACATTTGCTTTCTGTTATCAGTGTCTTGCAAGCAGAAAATGATTCCCAACAACTCAACTCAACTCTTTCTTCCCAGATTTAGGTTTAATTTGTTCTTGAAGACACGGTGTATTTGTGGTTTAAGATAAGTTTAAAGACACTATATAATATTTCTCATAAATTATCTAGACTGTGGCGGCCCACCACATTCTGATTTGCCCCCTCCCCAGTTTCATAATGAACCAAAACCTTTTTTACACTTCTCATAATGTTGTTACAGTCCACGCAGACAGTCAGACCTCGTAGTTTCTGATCCAGATGTGGCATCAATGCAGTTCTTTCTCTCATGCGAGAGCTCATCTTTCACTCTTTAGTCTGTGTACCTGTCACTCGGAATCTATCAAAGTCACATATCACAAAGTCAATACAGCTCTGCTACAGGACCCAATGTTCTCCCACAATCCATCTGTAAGACTTAACTAAGCTTCAATGATCTTATTTGTTTCAACCACACCCATTTCTTCAGAACACCGTTAGATTAAGCAGCATTTAATGTTTTGGTTTGCTCCATTAGCCCCATCCTGAATACCTCCAGAATAAAAGGAGGTTCCCAAGTGGCATTTCCACAACATCCAATCATTCATCTTGAAGCAGAGGGTCAGCAGCTCACCGTCAACATCCTCCCTGCAAAGTACTCAGGACCTGCGTCGTATTACTGCAGGTCGAGGTTTGAGCTTCATTCTCTGTCTATGCTGCCTGTTTTCTTCCACGTTGTCTTTTTTATCTTCAACTCTGAAAAATCTGTAATTCTTCACTAATGGAAATTCTTGATCCTTCAAATGAATTACACAAATCATAATTGTAATTAGCACTAAGAGGATATTATGAATGAATGTGTGAAGTTAATCTGTCAATTTTTACTGGTTAATTCAAAAAATGTCAAAAAGTCAAGTTTGATGCTGAAGGTTTTTCTGGAATCCAAAGTTTTAGCATTCCCTATGGGGTAGAGAGCAGTAACCCCTGATCACAAGCCAACGCCTTGGTTGTAGAAAGTGAAAATCCTTTATTTAAAGGGTATTACGCCTGCTCAAGTGTTCCTTCCACCATCACTGCACCGTTCTCTCCTGCTATCCTCCTTCACCAAGTGTCTCGCCCTCCCTCAAAATTCCTCAAGTGTCTGGGCTGGAAGAAAAACAGTCTTGATTGACATTTAGCTCTCTAAGGCTTTATACAAACCAAGTCCTGGCTCTGCCAAAGCATATTACTTCAGCTACAGACCTTAAAACCCTCACAGAGAAGAGACATCTGTTAAAAAGAAAAGAAGAGAAGCACAAAAAAAAGAAGAGGGGAAGTAAAGGACGTGAGGAGGGATATAGAGGAGTGATAATAGCAGAGAGCTGAATTTTCAGTACGTTTCTCCAGCTGGATCCCTTCCTCCTTTAGTCCCTGTCAAACTCAAAAAGCTCGGTGGTGGAGGGAGGTGGCACAAATAAAGACGTTTAAATGTTACGGTCTCAGTGAAGCTGACAGTCAGCGGACACACAAACACAGTGAGAAGATTGAGGGAGAGTGGAGCAGGAAAAGTGAGAGAGGACTAATGTTAATGAGTAAACACATAGAAACAAATAAGCTCCTAAAAACTCAACATGAGGACAGAGAAGATCTGCTGAATAACACTGACCTACATTAGCACTGGGCTGTTGCCGGGCTTAGTGAACAACAAACACTGCAGCAGGAGTAAAGTATGTGATATGAGTGGAGCCGCCCCGACATGACATCAGTAATGTCCGTGAGTAAATAATGACATTTTAACTGTGTAACTTTGAGGACAAATGAAGTTTTAACCCTCATCATACTGTTGTACTACCAGTGAACTAACATTTAACGAACAGTGATGATCATAGTAAACAGGAACATTTTAACTGTCGTAGTGAACAACAACGTGTCTGAATTAGTTATGTGGAGTTGAATCAATGAATCAACATGACCTGGATTAAATAAATATGGAGAAGGGCTGACTCACCAACATTGTGATACATGAGTCATGCCCCTGCTGAGGCAAAAAGCATAAAAGTCCTGAATCTAAACATTCTTTCATTGCATTTCATCCATCATTCACACTGATGATGCGGTAGCCTCAAACTAATCTCCACTGTTGCCTGAAAATCAACTTCAGCATAAATTTGTTTTGTCAATTTTCTGAGCAAAACGTTTAGATCTTTACCTGCATTACTAAAAATGATTTGCATTGCTTTGCAGCACCACGACTGCTGTGACTTTATTCTCATCTTTGTGAATAACAGTCTAGAATGTGGTCGTTAGTTTGGCACAAACACCATGAATTTCAGTTTGGATAGTCGGCTGTGTAAATACAGCTCTGATGGCTGCAGTGTAACTTTCCGTCCAAGAGCTAACGTCAAAATAACTCATCAACTGCAGCTACATAAAACTAACTAACTGGGCCGGGGTGACATTATGGCTTGAAATGATCATTGAGTGATTTCTTGCATAAAAAGGAATGAATGAATTTTCTACATCACCACCAAAACCATTACTTCTAATTATTTCAGTGTTCCACCAACAGTTCAAAAGACATGTTTCAGTCCAAACCTGAAGCTGCTGTAAGGTAATGTTTGACTGTACCACCAACAAAAGAAACATTCATCTGACAAAATATCTCAACAGCATGACGATGCTGAAAAAAAGTCTCTGTTGCAATTACAATGTGTTTTTTCCCTAATATGGAAAGGTCCACTTAGGATAAAAGACAATTCCTCGTATATGCGTGTGTGTGGGTGCGTGCGTGTGCGTGTGTGCGTGTGGAGGGGGGGGTATATGACTTACAGAGACTGGAGGGACTGAAGGTTCTTCAGGGCTGCACTGGGCACAGTCTTCAGCTGATTATTCTGAAGCATCCTGAAGGTATAATGACAAAATGGTGATTTTTAACTCAACATTATTTCTCACATCACCACAGATACATTCTACATACAAGTCCAAGCTGTGGGTGAGGTCTCTCAAACTGTCAGCGGATGAAGAAACTTTGAACAACTATGTGCCCCATACTTATATTTGTAAAAGACCCATATCCAATGTGAATAGTTTTGTTTGATCTGTGTGCTGTTAAAATACTTCAATTTGTTTTCATTTGTGACTAGTATAAATCACTTGATATTAGAGTATAGAAATTGCTTCCATGTGTTTGTGTTTCAGTCTGGTATCCAGGACCTCACCTGTAGCTCAACAGGACTTTAAACTTTTGGCTCAGAGCAGAATCAACAGAGTTCAGTGTCCAAGTCTATACAAGTCAACTGTGTGTGTTGCCTGATTTAACTTATGCAATGTTTTTAGAGAAAATTTCCAGTTCTACGTGGATGCAGGTTGTATGACTATGATTAGGGTGTCAATGACTGACAGCCCCATAATGTTACCACAAACTGCAGTATTTACTCTCTCCCCCAGTGTGTGGAAAACTTCACGCTGTCACAGCCATGAATGTGTGTGTTTGTTAGTGTACAAACACTAGTGGTGCTGGTGGAGACAGGGAGGTTGTGTGCTTACAGGACTTTGAGCTGATGCAGCCCAGACAGGGCTTCAGGGTGGATGAATGACAGGTCATTCCCCGCAAGTCGTCTGCAAAGAAAAAAGTTGAGCTCATATTAAAAGACATTTCTCACAGGCTACAGGAAACCAAAAAGAACATTCTGTAACAACAGAGTTTATTGTGTTTCTGAATAAGGCAATGCATAGTGTTAAGAAAACGTCCAGCGCCTCAGTAGACCAAGTTTCAGCTTTCAAGCTGAACATGGGGTCTGGGGTGTCAAAGATATGTGTCTGTGCCACGGCCTGTTGTCACTTCGTCTGACGCCTTCAAGAGATTAGAACTCCTCCTGGATGTCCCCTCCTTACATCCCAACCATCAATGTTCAATGCTTGTAGAAAACGATTCACAGTTCCACACTTGAGAAACACAACTCAGCTGTCTTCCGTGCTAACTAGGCATGCTAGCTATCAATGTGATGAAAAAGAGAAGTACAAAGAAAATAAAATCCATAACCAGATGAACAGACATCAGGTTCACTAGCTGCCTCTGCCGCAGGAACCGGATTTGATTGGCTCGTGTCTGCACTTGAGTGTTTGTTGAAGCATAAGTTGATTGGCTGGTGCCTCCAATGTTGCATGAAAGGTTCTGCTGTACAAAGCACGAGCAATGCGATGCAACAGAACCACAATGCATCTCTGCAGGTTCTCTGCACAGACACGTTCACAACAGCAACAAGTCCTCATCATTATTCAGACGAGAGGTGGAGCAGCACTTTTCTGTTTCACCTGGTCATTGCTCAGTGACTGTACTGAGTTAACAATAGTGCTAGCTGAAGTAAACTCTTAACGCAGTTAACAAATGCAAAGTGCTGTGGATTTTAGCAGGCAGCTGAAGTTTTATTCACACAACACAGACAGCAGTCGAGACAGTACATCAAATATTGATACCGATTGTGTAAATAATTACAGAAAATCTTTGGAATTTGTTGCATTGTGAAATTGTCGTAATAAGTGTTGCGATACGTGTTCATTATTATTACTATTCCATTTTTAGGTTATAGGGGAAAATACATTAGTTTGTATACTGCTAGGCCAGTGAAGATATACAAGAGGCCAGTAAAACTCAGTAAAAATGTTATGTTCGTCAATGATTTATCATAAGACAGCTGCTTCAGTCTCTGCACAAATTACTTGAGGGGGCAGGGGACACCTCCCTTTCCTGCTCAGAACAGGAAGTGTATAGGAAACAGGGGTGTAAATAAGCATGGGACAGGCAGACTGACACACAGAGCCCAAGTATACTATCTGGCCTGAGAGATTAGCAACAGATTTATCACTCTGCAACGTGAGTCAGGCCAGGCCGAATTCCCTGCAACAGGAGCTGCTTGGTGTGAGCCTGAGAACCGTGGCTGACTGTGGTAGAAGACCACGTACCCCTCATGCAGACTTTTGTTTGTTTGCATTACATTTTACTGGTTCAACAAGTTTCCATCCACCAGATATGACACAGTTTCCACAGACCTAAAAACAAACACCAAAGGAAGAAATACTAAATAAAGGAAAAAGGCTGAGAGAGAAATGGTTTATTGATAATAAAAGCAAAGTCCAACAAAATGTAATGAATAAACAGTGCAAATAAATCATCTTTAAATCAAGGGTGGGGAACCTCATGTCTCCAGGCGTGTATGGCCCATGAGACAATTTGATCCTGACATCAAGATAATTCAATTTATTCCAACAAAACAGCTCAGAACTATAAAAAAAAATGATCATAAATGTAATTTAGCTAAAACAACGTGAAATGTACGTAATTTTTGAAGTAAAAAGACGAGCCAGTGTGCCAAGTTTGCAGGGACACAGAGTTACAGTTATGAAAAAGGTCAATCTCGAGTGTCAATACAGCTGTAAAGCTGCAGCAAAATCTGATCTTTATTTACAATGTGTCTCATCGTCAGGGGCCTCCACCAACAAATGTTAAACTGCCAGCAAAATGCTGGGATTTTCCAGGTCACCAGTTGATTTGTTTTGGTTGAACAGCCCTGTCATATTTGGATATGAATGCTCAACAGCTTCATCATAATACTGTCAGTTCAGCCTGGTTTGGTTTTGAGAAATACCTGAAATGTAAAAATGCACAATTTGTGAGCTAATCATCACATGCAAACATGGTTTGACAAAGTGTTCAGGTTTCTTCACCTTCTGCATCTCTTAACAAATTCAATACTTGTCCCCCCAGGCTTCGATAGGGGCTAAAGAATGTGCTAAATCTCACTGAGGAAAGGCTAAATCCTCTCCTTGTGCAACACCACTCCCACAGGTTTACCTCTGTCAATAGTACATTGACAAAGAGCCCAGCAGTGTGGTCTGACAACTGTAAAGGCACAAACATCAGTTGCTAAAATTACAAAATAAAAGCATTTGGGCCTCAAACTTTCCTGTAACAGCATAATTTAATTTCTATTAATATTCTACCACTGTGACAAAGCTCAACCCAGCACCCGTTCCACACAACATGCTCCCACATGTGCAACACACACCTTCTTAGATCACTGTTGGTGAAGGTAGTAGTTAGAGGCTGATGACTTCATTTCCTTTGTGCATGTTGTCGATGACAATGTTCATAAGGCCATTTTTAACAACCTTGTCATTATAACAGAGTTGTGAAGTGCCTCAGCTCTTAAAGTCACATTTGTTTTCCCGAAAGACGAAGTCGCATGAATCATAAATATATCAATTTTCAACATTTTCTAATACAAATATCTTGTTTATTCAAACAAGTACAAGCCTGTGCCCATTAGCACGCACACACACACACACTGTGAACATAATCTTTCAAAGAAAATGTCTAATTTGAAAAACGCATTCTCCAACTTCGATGATGATCATTATCAACCAATGAGCCAACACTCCAGAGCATAACTCCAAAATCTTTAAAAAGTATCTTCCCCCTTAAATTCTGGACATGAACCCTCCCTCACAACATATCTTAAAATGCGTGTGATGCAGAGGGTCAGGGGACACTCGGAGTATGAATAGTAATGTAAAGATGGTACTCCGAGGTTAGCAGCCATTAGCAGCTACTCTTTAACTCTGTGTGCTGGAAAGACAGGGAGTCCAGAAGTGCTTTCACAATCACTGGAAGAACGTTCAGGTTCTTTGAATGACGCACTGTGTTTTAAGCAGACACATGCATGCTCATTTGATGATGGAAAATTCACCTGTCTACATCTTAACATCTGCCCATAAGAATCCATGAGATAACGTGTACAGCACAAAAAAATCATAAGATCCTAAAAAAATGGGATGCACTGCTGTATTTCCAAAGTTGCAAGTAAAAGATAAATAAGACCTCATTGGATCTTAGGGGATATCATTCAACCGGATTCAAACCAGTCAAAAACGATTTATATCACAGGTTTCTTAAGAATGAACGTAATATCCTTGGTGCTTTACAAACCATGGTAAATAGACAGGACAATAAAGGTGTCTGTAGATATAGTCTATTGGTCACGGGTTATTTTCAAGAATACAAACAAACTGCGATGGAGACGGAGAATACCTGTCATCACATCTGCTGAGCTTTGTTGTGCCTTTGGCAAGGAAGAAAGAAAGCACAGGAGATTGCGTGACTGTGAAGGAGGGAATATTCCTCCCTTGTCTTCACTCCTGTCTTGAATGAGGATGGCCTGCTCTCCTCCTCTGTCAACTCATTCTCTCCCTGTCTTTGCCCTCAGGGCCCATGCTCTGGTTCACTGACACTGCTGCAGCCCTGAGCGAAAAACTCATCCACCAAAGTTCACTGAGACGAACCAAGAACGGTTAAACAAACGCAGGTGAACTACGGGTATTGTCAATCATAATATCTCTCTTCCGAAACAGACAACCCCAACGAGAGTCCATTCGTTACGATGATTTAAAGCAAGAAAAAAGTAGCAGCGAGACAGGGTTGCTTTTTTGGCCTTGTTGCTATGGAAACAATTGTTTTGCCATCTCCCTTCCTGTCTTGCATTCCTCCACACGATGTGATGAAAAGTAAATTGCCTTTCAACAAAGCAGATTGGAGTGTTGTATGGAAAGGAAGAGGGTGAAGACTTAATCGGCTGAAAGGTGCATGAAAAAAAAAAAAAAACCTGCTAAGAGCAAGTGGAGCTGAAGCTGCTGCTCGCTCGCTGGTCAGTTTGAATTCTCAGGGCTGCGTGTTACCTGATATCAGGTAGACAGATTTTATCTCCGGCTCCCTGCAGCAGCGAGCCAGACAGCGGAGTATTTAAAGAGCGAAGAAATAACAAACACCCGCTAAGATTAGATGTACGCCACTCAACAAAGCCCCACAGCGTAGATGTGCTGTTGCCATGCTGATAATCCCTTAAAAGCAAAAAAATCCAAACAGGATGTCACGTGATCATAGCTTCAATACGTGTTGTCTGACCTCATCTTTTTAATTGAGGTTTACTGCACCTTTTTTTTTTTTTTTTTTTTTTTAAACTGGCCTTATTCAACTCATGAATGCCGAGTGATTCGTTGCCTCACGTAATGTTGTGCTTATCTGCTTCAGGTGAGGGGAAGAGCATGTTGTGTGCCTGCACTGTGTTTTGCAGTGAGACTCAAATACCCAGGTGCATATCATAAAGCCGAGCCCTCATGTCAACATTGTACAGAGTAAATACATCATTAGTGAGAGAAGAAGGGGACATGTACTCACAGTTCTTCCAGATAGGGGAAGTTCTTGAATACATATGCTGGAAGCTCAGTGATGTTGTTCATGCTCAGGTCACTGTGGGAACAAAAAAAAATAGATCTGTTAGAAACTCAAGAAGCTCATTTAAACCTTTAATTCAGAGTTTGTTAAACTTGCTTTTAGGATTTTAATGAACAGATTGGGAGAGAGGGTCGCATCAAAACTGGCTTTAAAACCCTTTCCAACAACAGAGACTTCAAAAACCTATTTATTCTCAAAAGCCTTTCATTAATGCTTTTTTGTGGAAGCTTTGCTCATTAATTTACCATCTTACTTGTATTCATGTATTCAAATTATTTTTATTTCCTTACCTACTGTAAAAGCCTTCAAAATAAAATTGTGTGAGGGTCATTACATTTACAAACAACTAGCTTGGTCACACGTCCCTCATGCGTTTTATGGGTTTTGTTTGGACTGTGCCTGCATGTGTGCAACATGAATGACAGAAAGCCTTGAAAAAGCCCTTCTCTTTAGCCGCAGGGATCTTCATTTTTCAAACTAACTTCAAGTAAAGATAGGCATGTGGCAGCATGAAAAATATGTACGCAGGACTTGATTTGCTTTCCCACTAAAGCTAATATGAGTATGTGTTTAGATATATATATACAGTGCTGAAAATGTTTTATCTTTAGGAAAGCCGTACAGTGTTTTCTACTGGCAATACATATTTTAAAAGGGAGAAAATGCTATATTTGGTCTACAGTGGAAATCTAGTAAACGTAGACTCAGCTTTTGTTCTCTAATCTTGAATAAAAATCCACTAACCTGCCTCAAAGAACCCCCCACCCCCAGAGGAGATGTCTCATATCAAGACTGAAAAAACATCCGGGATTCACAAATGTAGCAACCCCCTGCCCCCCCCCCCCCCCTGCCTTCACTCTCCAACTGGTCATCTTGAATTTCACTGCCAGATCTCTCTAGGACCTTGTGTGTGGGCCTCTGAATCCTACGAGGATCATATTGCCCTTCCTCTACACACACACACACACACACACACACACACACACACACACACACACACACACACACACACACACACACACACACACACACACACACACACACACACACACACACACACACACACACACACACACACACACACACACACACGTAAAGAAGCCTTAAAAGGCGGGTCCTGACAGAACCCTCATCATACAGGCAACCTATGTCCCATCTCCGCTTACCTGCTTATCCAATTACCTTATAGAGTGTGCAGCTACAACAACACTTCCATCAACGTCCACCTACTCTTCATGGTTTTTTATCCCACCCTGACAACACAGTGGTGTTCTGCAACCACCACTGCAGATCTGCCACCATGGTCCAGGTCCAGGTATCAGTAAATTTCTTTCACCATGGCTGGAGACTAACTGCATCTCAACATCCCCTGGACGAGAGAAAATGTGTTCGGAAGCAGACAAAAATATGTTGCACTGGTTAGATAAAAGTAACGCAAAGTAACCACCAAGAGGGCACTGAGTGGACCTCCAAGTACCAAGTTTATAACCTAAAGCATAAGCAACAAAATAAAGTACGGTGACTTTATTTTTTATTAATCTGTCCGTCTATCCAATATCTGATTTATAAATCGTTTTTATTTGTGTTTGATCATCAGCAACACCAGGAGAATCCAAAGAAACCAAGTGAACTTTCAAAATATCCGTTTAGTTTTCACCATCCACAGCATGCAGGCAGGACTCGGCATAACACTGCTGGTTTGCATGTTCGCGGCACACGTTCCTGCGACAAGGCACAGAGGTCTCAGCCGGCAGACAATAACATCTGCCACCTTAGTACATGTACTCAAGACTCAAGTTGGCGTGCACCTTCATGTGGTCTTCCAGTGTACACTCAAAATGAGGCACACTTGAAGATTTTCTAACCAACATTTCTGATCGCAAACTTAGCCAACAAGGAATTTCCTTGATACCATTTTTTTGCCTCGATAGTACTCTTGAATATATCAAAATGTTCCTGGTAGAGTATTTCATTTGTTTTCGGCTAAAATAATCAACAGCTGAACTTTTTCATGGTCATTTACATAATCACATTACTTGGTTAAGGTTAGTGAAAGATTGCCAATCTGGTCTTACGCAGAAAGAACATAAAACATAACTTCATGGACACAGGGGGACACACTGTGCTGAACTATGAGGTCTCTCAGTTTCCCCTGAGTGTACAACAACACTGCAAGTGAATGGATTCAACACGCTGACAATGGAATTTACAATGCTGAGTATACCCAACTGATCTGCTTTATGTTTATGTCAACTGGTGACAATTAAACATAATTAAGGCACCATATTTCAAGAAAAGAATTATACCTCTAATTATGTGTAATCTAAAATGCATCTAAGAAACTGTCTAGACACTGATTCCTCGCTAGATTTCATCATTTAGTGGTAAATCTAAGATGAAGAAAGAGCCTTGATTAGAAGTATTTGTTTCGATTACAACAACACTGGAGAGTCAAATACAGAATTAGAATAACAGGAAAAATGGATGACGAATCAGCATTGTCAAATATTGTATGTAATGCATTGACAGTTCATATTATACATAGTAAATCAGCAAATTATTTTAAATAGAGGATATTTAAAAGATTACTTGTTTTTGTCCATCTATATTACACCACATTTCAAAAACAAATAAACAGGACTTTCAGCACAGTTGTTTTATGAATGAAAGATCATACAGAATTCGAATTCTGCTCCTGGCTTGAACCACTTTACTTTCTTCAAACTCTCTAAAAAAATATCAACTATAAAACAATTACAGAGATTTAAGGTCACAAGTCCTTGATGTGCTCTCCATATGACAAACATTGCAGATTATGAATATTTGTCATGTGTCAAACTAACCTCTGAACATCTTCCCATCATGTGAAACTCTCACATCATCACTTCTGTCCTACGACCTGAGGCTGTTTTAACAATCTAACACGAGGTCTAATGTGCACGTAGCAGCTGCTTTTACAGCGTGTCCAAATCAGGTTTTGTTAGCTAAGCGTACAAAATGGTTGTAATCAAGAGTGTGGTCTGAGCGAAACAAGCAATAACCAGTTAGCATGCCATAACCCATTTCTGAAAAGGCAGGTGGGCTTGCACCTTGCCATATTGTGGAAGAACAGAAAGTACATGAGAATTCTTCTCTGCAGAAGAAACAGATCTGCTTGTGTGCAAAGTGAATGCATGTGAGCACACCATCTGTTTGTGTAGCACAGAGCTTGTGGTCCAACCCGCCTTTGTAAGCCCATATTAGCCAACTGTCTTGATAACTGGTCCTTAAAATAACAGTGAAATACCGTCCCATTGACTTCACACCATGTTTTTGATGGTCAAAAGCCCAATCACTCTCTGCTGTCTCAAGATAACAATGCAACTGACCACATCTCATCGCAAAACCAACATGCCCTCAAGCACTCAAGTGGGCACAAGCATATTTTCAATCTAAACAAAATGGGCTGTAGACAATAAAATGACCTACCTGGGTCTTAAACTAGCAAAGACACTTGGGTCACACTTAGCGCTAGTTAGTGTCAGGTGTGAACCACTATTTCAAAACTTGAATTTCTACCAAACTCAGATTGTGGTAATATTTGCTTTAGGAATACTTGGCACAAAATTCAGAATAAACAACAACATGGTAGTAAGAACTATGTGAAGGGGGAGGGGAATAGGTGTCAAAGTGGAGGACAGGGTGGGGGACTCAGAGAAGGGGAGCGAGCATTAATATTCTCCCATCCACAAGTCATCCAGTTTGGGAGCGGGAACCACTGACTGGCTCCTTTCACCTCTGCTGACCAAGAACAAAAGTATCATTCAGTTAAAAATGGATTGAGGGCACCAGTGGTGAAGCAGCCAAGCTTCACAAGCAGAGTGCAAGACCCCTGACTCCACCCCTCCATTTTCTGTAAGTCTTAACCTTGTTCATGCAATGAAAGGGCCTAACTCCAGTGAGATGTAAGCCGCTAACTCGCTCTTGCTCCCTTCAGATGTGCAAGAGTTCATGCAGACGCTGTGCCAAGAATTAAACCTGTGCAGAGACTCGGTGGCAGGTAAACTACATACCTTCAAAAGGAGTGTTTGCTTTGTAACAGGCTCAGGGGCCTCCTCTTTTCTCTCATCTGCTTTTCTGTGACAGGGCTGTTTCCATTACAAATGCCAAAACTTGAGCCCCTGTGGGCTGTAGGTGAGTCCAGTCCAACACTGTCATATGATTTATTATAGAACGTATGTTTTTTCGAAAATAAAAGGTACAAATCAATGGAACAATAAAATCAAATATTGATCCTTGTAATTTCCCTGATATTTTGGCATGGTTATGCTTACAAAACACTTTTCACACTGACAAGACTAGATTTTATACTTAGTGTCTCTGTGCCACTACAATGATTCAACATGCATGATGTCTGCAAAAACATTTGTGCAGGTTCTGTTAAGATACGGCAATGACAAAACACTTGTGTATAAGACTTTTCCTTTACACTTTAGCAGACCATTGTAGCTGCATTAGCCACGAAAGAAGGAGCCCTTGCAGCTGCAATATGTCTCACTAATCCATCATGATCCCTAACCCCAGTGCTTCACATACAAAAGACGGAGGGAGTGGGAGAGGACAACTAGAGTTCAAGAGACCAGGAGAACAAATGAGAGTAGGACAGAGAGAGGGACAAACAACCTTTCACATACTTTTAGAGGAGTTTGAGGTGAATGTAGGAGGCACTTCACTGTTTAAAACTTGTCACAGAGAATTTAGACAACCATGTGCAGAGCAGACGGTGAAGACAACACAATCTTGAAAACAAAGTATTGTTTTCCACTTTGGCATAAAACAGACCAGCAGAGTGGCGGTAAGGGGTATGATATCATTTTGTGAAAACATTGTTTCATGTTGAAGATGTCAGACTGCCCATAATACATTGGAGCATTGTTTTTCCCAGAGGAAAAAAGTATGCTTTAACAGTTTCAGCTGTAGGCAGCAGGCTCCGTGTGACATGTCTTGACAGCCTGGCATATGAATCCACTCCCTCTGTTTACTTTACCTAACACCCTCTTCACAATTGTGATTTCAAGTGGCACAATGTTGGTTCTGGTGAAGCGAGGCTTGAACCACCAGTCTTAGAAAGGTGGCAGAACAGCACAGAGGTTTCCACAAACAAGAGCAAACCTTTACACTTAAAGGCAAGTTGACAGTGAAACAAGTTATTTTTCTCAAACACGTAACAAACTCTAAATTAACATGTGCCTGTGGAAACTGAAAAACTACTTTTATTTATTATTCAAGGAAGCCGAAAAATTACAAAAAGATGCAATCAATTGTTGTTTTCAATGCTGCTGCAGAGGTGGTTACTTAAGTTTATGATTAACCCAGTGGCTGTGAAACAAACTAAGGAGTTTCCAGATGGGGCAATCATCAACTGTATCTACACCAATCTACAGACCTAACCTACCTGGTGCACATTTCTTCTACTTTAAAGCAAAAATGCACTTATATAAGTACCCTTACTTTATCTTGTAGTTTAGATCTTGCACAAGTTTGACTCCTAATTATTTAATGTATGTACAGCAATGAGAGCAAAACTCTGTTAGCTACAATCCATGCAGCATAACTCACCCACATCTAGCCCCATTTGTGAGCACAGCACTCCAAACATTACTCTACAATCAAGTCATACAGTGTTTCCTATCCAAACCTTGGGGGGAAATTGTTGTGCAGCAGCAGGATGTCTTTATAAAAAGGTTGTTTTTGTGGTCTCAGAAAATACAATGTTTTCTGTTTGCCTGAAAAATAAAATGTTTGTCAGGGGCCAAACTAATGTCTAAATCCAATATATCCTGGTTGTAAGACCAATATTAGCTGGTTTGGCCCAAAGCGTTGTATCATTCCTGGCCAGAATTACTGAGACCTGAATATATTTCTTTTAAAACAACTTTCTGCTGGACAACTTGTAAAAAATGTTTGAGGGAAGCTGAGATATGCTAAAGTCCCAAAATACAAATCATGCTGATCATGAAGTGGAGAAAACTTTGTCAGTATGTGCATGGGCTAACTTGCCTATAATTTGAGATAAAATGAATCTGCAGTAATTCTGATATCTGATTCATTGTTTAGTCTTTGGTCAACATTCACTGGTTCCAGACTCTAAAGCTTAAGGTTTTTCTGCTCACGTAAGTTTTATAAAACTGTAAATATTCTTTTATATGTAGACCGGTAGTCGGGGAAAACAAGCAAAATCTATTGAAATTGCCTCATCAACAAAAACTATAGAACAAAAATATCAAGTACATGACAAATAAAATAATAAAATCTGCAGATTTGAGGATTTGGAACCAGAGAGAATTTTGTGGCCAGAAATGATATAAACAATGTAGTTGCTGATTTGTTTCTATTCTATAATGACAACACGATTAATAGATAAGTTGATTTGGCAGAAAATGAGTTGTCAACTAATTTGATAATTGAATGATGATTTTGTTAATCAATTAAGAGAATATGCCAAACTGTTATGAGATGGTGCTTTTTAAAATGTAGGACTTGGATGCTTCTCTGTGTCAAATTGGAAGATCTTTGAGTTTTCGACTGACGATTGGACAAAAGAGGATATTTAAAGATGTCACTTTTTCAGGAATATTGAAATGGGTATTTTGACAGTTTTCTAAAACTGATCGTCTTAAGTTCTCTGCTTTACATGTTTGTGTAGTCTCCACTTGCTCTTTGCTTACTGTTTTAGTTTGTGAAGCACTTTGTGACTTTAGTTCTTGAAAATGTGCTGAATAATCAAACATCTTCAATCTTGTTATTATGAAAACACTGCAGCCCTACACTTGTCCAAGAGCAGAAACAAGTAGAAACTAAAAGCTGATTTAACAGTGTTTCTGGTGGGACTTGAACTTCTCAGATGTGCCTGGAAAGTAGTTTTAAAGTTTTAAAAGTGACACAGAGTTGTGACACACGAAACCAGGAGTCCTCACTAACTAACTGTGTCTGACTGCATCTTCCTCGAGCTATTTTCTCCTTTAATGGAAAGTTTAGTGATGTTGAGTGTCCATCACTGGCACAACAACATCCCATCACATGCGGGCCTAGCTGTGGGACATGTGTTGAGTGCACAGCCATGTTTAGAGTTTGTGGATGTTGGTGGTGGCACTTACAGATAGTAGGTGAAAGCACTGAGTCCGGCCGGGACGCTGGTCAGTCCTCTGCCGGAGCAGTCCGCACCTCCATCTTCATCGCAGCCGCATGAGGGCGAACACACGGCCGCCGACTGCCCTTGACCGGCGGCGGCAGGACGAAGCAGAGCCCACAAACACATCCACAGCAGATCCACACGCATTGTTTCTGCCCGTCGGTTCAGGTGGAGGCGACGGGAGGAAAAGGCGGGCGGGAGGGGAGGCTTTGTCCGCGGCGTGTTATTCTACTCCGGGCTTCTTCTCATGCGGTTCTCTCGGTTGAGGCATGAAGAGGTGACGCTTTCTCTCTCAAAACATACGTTAACGAGCCCCCAACGAAAAACACCCACGTTACCGTAAAGTTAGCGATAAAACCCAGAAGCTGTCTTCGAAGACGAGGGGCTGAACATGTCTGCTCGACCCCCTGTGAGTGAACGTTCAGCGGCGGAGCTGGCGACAGGAGCGGGAGCCTACCTTGCGTTTTTTTGCGTTTTCGTTGTCCCATTAAATAACCCCCCCCCCTCCCTCTCCCGGAGAAAACACCGAGCGGCGCCTAGTGTCGCGTCGCTGAGAAGCCGATCCGGGGGAAACTCTCGGTAACCGGACGATCACTTGCTGTTTCCTCGCAGGAGCTCACCGTCGGTTTTCAGCCATTCCTCACGTTCCCCTCCTCTGCTCCTGACATCAACAGCTCTGCAGGCAGGCGGGCACCCTACCGGACAACCTGCAGCACTGGGCCCGGCCTGTGCTGCACCGAGAGCTGCACCACAGCGTCAGACTGCACAGCCAAGAGCAGCGCTGACTACAGACGAGCAGGAAAAACACCAGGTCAAACTTTTCCTGAGGTGGACGAATGTGTTCAGATCCTCACACCACCCTGTAAACATGCTACACTGCGAGCATGGGCGGGTCCAGGGGCCCAAACGACCAGGGGAGGCCCTGGGCTTCACCTGCAAAATGTCACTGTAAAACAAAACACTAACCAAATATGAACAGATGAAAAAAAAAAGAGATGGCAAATGAATTAGGTAGCCACTAAGAGGGATGCAAACCACAAAGAGATGTAAAATGCATTCAAAGTGATTCAAAATGACTAAAAATAGACAGGAAACATCAACAAAGAGATGTAAAATAACCACCAAGAGATCTTAAAACATACAAAGTGACTCAAAATGACTAAATGTTGGCACAAAGCACATCAACTCGATGTAAATTGACCATAATATATGCAAAAAAAACATACAGTTATTCAAACTGACTTAAAATAGACACAAAGCCACCACAAAGAAATATAAAATTGCAGCAAAGAGGTACAAGGAAAAGACAGAGAGGCACAAGAGACCAGAAAGAGATGCAAAATAAGCATTCTGTGCAAATCTGCTAGAGAAACCCAAAGTACAACAACAGCTATATCCTTACGTTTCAGTTTTAAAATGCATCACAGCATGTTGACACCTGGTGTCCACACTATGGTGTTTTCAAGCGCCTAAAACAGAGAACGTTGACTAAGCTGCTGGCCCTGTTTTAGTTTGGAAACTCCAGGGGAGGCTGTCACATCTACCTGGTTTAACCTGGACTTCAGAATTTTCGGTCTGAACAGGTGTGAAAGACCAACGGACCAAAATGTGGTCTGACCAGATCATTTTAATCATGGTTGGATTTGTTGTGTGTAAAAACACCTTTTGGATAGTCCGGACTTTCAGAGACAACATTAAACAGTAGAAGCAGAAAAAGAAGCAGAAGTGGCCCGCAGGATTGTTTGCAGTCTTTGCCTCTGACGATATATGGTGTGACGACAGGGGCGTTCATTTTGTTGGTAGTAATCCCATAATTATATTACAGCGGCAACAAGAAATGTGACTACACAGAAGACAGTCTGCTTCCTGGTTACCCCGGCACGCACATACCCAGTGAGCGTAAAAGCTCATGTGACATGGGTTGTCAGGTGAGTTTACATGGACCAAGATTATTTCAGATACAGAGTTACAACATAACAATTTAATTTGTAGTTATAGAAAGAGAGATATTTCAGATTATTAATATTATTAATCTACTGAAAATAAAAAGCTATAATCTTTAATATTCAAATGTATTCAGACCTTCAATTCATTAGAATTCCCCTGGGCCGTATATGCTTTCTTGGGTAAATCTCGTCAAGGTTTGCGCACATGGATTTGTAAAATGTATCCCATTCATCCTGGTAGATTTGCCCTACTCTGTAAGATTGGATGGGAAGCGATTGTAAATTGACATCTTCATGTCACAGATGTTCCATTGGGTTTAGGTCTGGGCTGTTGCTTGGCTGCTAAAGGAAAGTCAGAGACTTGTCTTGACGCAAGTGTTGACTTGGTTTGTATGCTTCCAATCACTTTGCTGAAAGGTGAACCATCGCCCTTGTTTCAGGTCACATACACTATCTGGCAGATTTGTTTGTTTGGCAAAGTCCAAGAGAGTTGTAATATGCCTTTAATTTGAAATAGTTTCTGTCTTGCCTCTCTACCATAAAGGCCTGACCGATGGTTCCAATTTCTGAAGCTCTGTTCTGCCTCTGCCTGCCACACCACCCCTCACCTGAACGCTCCAGGGATTTCTGTGTTGTTGTGAACACGTCTGAGCAGTGGATCTCCCGCTGCTTGTTGATGAAAGGCAACCTCTGGAGAAAGTCTTTACGTGACACTGTGGACATTCTCCAGAGGTAATGTCTGAAAATGGCTGGTGTCTTCTAGGTTCTTGGATCATCTCTGTTACCGACACACATTGGTTACTCACTTCGACCAGACCAACAACTCTTGAGATTCCTGGTGATTCTAAACCTATTCCATCCCCCAATCACTGAGGCCACTGTGTTCCTGGGAAACTTACAGCTTTATAAATGTTTTGGAACCTCCTAGTTGGGTTTTGTCTTCACATGCAGTGCAATTGCGACATTCGAAACAATTCTATATTTAATCACTTTAGTTGAGCTCCAATCAATTTCTAAACTGATCTCAAAGATCACAGCAAAGGGTCAAATGGTTTTCAGGTTTTGATTTCAAATTGTAACAATTTTTCAACAGTTTTTCACTTTCTCATTATGAATTATTGAATGTGGATTGATGGAAAAAAGAGCAATTTCATCAATTTAAAATAAACGTACAACACAACTATATTTAACAACACAGATGGCCAATTCCTTTTGTAAAGGTTAGAAATGTGATGATGGTAAAAGATAAGCCAGTTAAAGAATGCAGAGTAACACATCTCCGACCTCAAGGGGATTGTACATTGCTGTTTTAAGGGTTACCTATTACTTCCAGTTTGTTTAACCCACAACACACACGAAAGCACAAGGAGCTGCATGAATAAACATCTTCCATCAAATAGCTTTTGACAGGAAGACACTAAACCACTGGTATAATCAAATCAAATCAAATAGCTGTCAATGTAGGATAAATTCAATAGCTAACAAGCTAGAACTGATCTATTAAATGTTGGACAGTTGTTGTACAATTTGGACATACTGAGCTTCTATCTTAACCATTTTGATCAAGTATGCATCGATCAATTTGGGTTGGGATCTATACATTCTGTTACTTTTGAATGCTTCCATATATCCAGTGTTAGAACATTTAAAAACACCAGTTTTTAATAATGAACCACCACTTTTACATCCACAGCAATAAATATATAAATACATCTGCATATTGATATTATTAAGCATTATTTCATTAGCATTAAATGACAAAATATCAGAAGAACCTTTTTTCAAATACTCGATGTTCATGATCTTTTTTCAAATCCAGCGTTAGCAGACAAGCGAGGACTCTAAATGTATAAATTCAGTGATCGTGATAGCATACAGATGTGGGTCACCTCAGGCAATGATGCGGCACTTCTGGCCTTCTTGTGGCCCAGACGAATATGGATGTGAGCCTAAAGTTGCCCACTTGTAAAATAGCAAATATGGCACAAATATCCCAAAACTAATGTGGGACACTCTTTGCAAACATGCGGTGCTCTTGGCGAGCTGTAATCAGTATGTGAACCCAAAGGGAAAATTGTGAATATGGCCCAAATAGCACAGAACAAATTTGGTCCACCTTTGACACCTTTGATTGACATGCAGTATCGCTATGGCTTACTTATGGCCCAGATCTGGCAAATGAGAGCAGACCGTCCAAGTGCCATCATTTCACACAGAATGTGGACCAGATGTGGGATGTAAGCCAAATCTGAATTAAATTTATATATGAGTTAAATTCAACCACTTTTGCCAACAAATCAGAAAATCAGTCAAAAACAATACTGCTAAAGGTCCAGTGTGTGAGATTTAGGTGAGAGGGAACTATTGGCAGAAATTTAATGTAGAATAATTCTCATGACGTTTTCACTAGTTCGTTTCATCTAAATTGTATGAATTGTAGTTTTCTTTGCCCCAGAAAAGGCCCTTTATATTCAAATACTTTATATATACCTTGAGGAGACCGTTTCTACGGAGGCCACCATGTTTTTAACATTAATTTAGACTGGACAAACTAAACACCTTTTGAGTTTTTATGACAATTAAAGGCTACCACAGGTTCTTTTTCATGTTTGGAAGGAGAGGGTGAGGTGAGGGGTGTTCATCTGCAACATGCAATTTCAACACTAGATATCACAAAATTCTACACACTGTACCTTTAAGGTTTTGTCTTTACATAATGTCTAAACTTTTTGTGCCAGTCAAACCTCTGAGTTTACAATCCTTTTTGTTTGTGGTAGTTTACATGGTGAACACATTACATTTGATTCAAACCTAAATACAGTGAAGGAGGCGAATGGATACAGTTTGGTCCAAAATTCTACCGAGACCTCTACATTGTGTTCATGCCATGATCATCACAATATGTTACCTCACCATGAGTTACCTGCAGCTCTTCTCACATGCACCACTAACACATGAGCTCTTACAGCACCTGACAGCACCTGGCAGCACCTGGCAGCACCTTTAGCACTCAGAGCAACTCCACCTTTCACATTATGGAATAATCACTGGTGCATGGGGAGAGACCAATCAATCAAATGAGGGACAAGGTGCACAGGGTGTGGTGGCTGTTTGGTATTCTTATAGCCAGAGGCATTCAGAGCGGCCGCAGCACATACATTATAGACACTGGGGTTGGTTTACGAGCAATTCGTTAACAGCGGAGTGACTTCACCTAAGAATGGACTTGTTGTCTTGTTATCACCTATATCCTCAACTCATATCTCTTCCATATCTCTGTAATTGTACTTCTTTTTATCTTTCATTAGTAAAATAACACTAGAGTCATACTCTTAGTAATAATTAATCAATAATAAATTCAATAAGATAATCTATCAGGTATGGTTGTCAGTTTTACTCTTGTTCTTGACCTACACAGATGATCATTTCATTACTCTTATTTTACTGTTGGTATCATTACAAACAAGCCTGTTTTCCACAATGATCCTGGAGGATGTTAAAGACATAAGTAGTGATTTGTCACGGAAGTAATAACTTTAAGTGACATTGATGACTTATGGCCTTAGGTCAAGTTTCTACACCAAAACATTTATTTGTTCCATGCCCAGCCAATCTTTTATTATAGAAGTTCTATTGAAGGAAAGCACATGGCCTCAAAAAATCTCTTTATGCATACCGTCCAGCAGTTATTCAGTGTGTAAACATAGCGGTTGTGGGATGACTTATCACTCTTGTGATCTAACTGAGTGAGACATGAGTCGAAAGGTCAAAGCACAATGAATCATCCACTCGACTGAATTTGTGGAGAAACTTCATTCCAGGTATAGTGCTGCCTGGAGTACATCGAGTCGTGTGCTGTAACTAATACGATGATCGTTTCACTTTGCCTCATTGAATGATTCCACCAAAACATCCAAAGAGATTAGCAGTGAGTTCTGGCATTATTATTAGATCATTACCATGACTAAAATATGTCTATGTGTATTGGCATGGATGGAAACACACACTCAAATTATTTAATTAAATACCAATATTTAACCCTAGGATTCATTTATTTCATATGAAGAGTTTGAGAAGTTGATTTCAAGCTTTGTCTCAATGTTTAAAGCGCATTTTGCAACAAGCAATAATCAGTGTCCACAATTATTTGATATGTACAAACAGCAGAAATTCATTTATTGTGTCGTGCTATTTCAAATAAAGCACACGGATGTGAAGATTATTTTTATATTATTTTCTTTCATGGCTGTAACTGAGTTCTTATGAAGAGAAACACTACCCCACAGTGGTTAGAGTTTCTCAGTGCTCCAAACTGTTTTCCTTCCACACTCAACGGTCATGTATTTCTCCCCGCTGCACGCTGCTCTGACAGAGACACTGTGTACATGTGGTATTCAGTGGAAGTATGGATGCATTCAAATGTAACAAATATATCCATTCATCATTTTAACATGTGTAACCAGTGTCTTCTCAGGTTTAAAAAAGTGGGAAAACAATTAAAACAGAGATTATCAAACAGCCTACATCCACATAAACTGAAATATTAAATGAAATCATAAACAACAGAAAAGTAATAAAGTAATTGCAGTGGTGTAAAGAAATTAAGTACATTTCCTTAAGCATGGGATTTTGTACTATTTTAAGGTACTTGAACCTAATTTGATTGTATCAACTTGCTTCTCTTCTATTTTGCCGATGATAAAATCATTTGATTATTTTATAAATGTGAATTAATTTATACTACTTAGCAGTAAATTAGCCTAAATCCACCTTGACGAAGCTGCAACATTTTGACCTAATCAATATTCTTATATCAATATATGTCAGGAGACTGTGAAAATGGTTGCTCATATAGTGACAAACCCACAGAGAATAAACCCCATCTCAAATTTGTCTCATATTAAGCTTTATAGCATCATTGGACTTATTTGAGGTTTGGGTTCATCAGTGTTATTTTCAGCTACAGCAGGCAGGCGTTAAAATAAGTACCTCAATAAGGTTAGAGAACCATCATTGTCATGGTTAAAGTAATAAACATGCAACCAAATCTGAGCTCTACTGTGACAAATTCCTGTTTTATGGTCAAAATTGTTTGTCACTCTATAACAGTGTCACCGGACTTCCTCTTTTGCTCCAGTCTTAATTGCTAAGGCTGCAAAACATTGCATTATAATACAGCATAACGGGTAATAATAAACTGTTGGCAGGGTCGACCAATGGGCTCATTTTCACCAGCTGACATTTTCAGCTGGAGTCAGTGTGGATTGTTTAAATGAAGAGAAAAAAACATGGTAGCGATTGTTTTATAAACTCTGAAGCTGACAATGACACCCTTGTGATAGCAAGGTCTTTGCACTTGTTCCACCTTCAACCCCAACTTCACATGTGGACCCTGGACAGGTTGCCAGTGTATCAGAGGTCCAACATACAGAGACAAACAACCATTCACACTTTCATTTACAGCTAAGGTCAATTTGGAGTCTCCACTTAACTAATCTGAATGTCTTTGGACTGTGGGTGGTCGCCAGAATACCCGGAGAAACGTATGAAAATATTTAAACTGCACACAGAAAGACTTCGGACGCACCATGATTCAAACTGGGAAACTTCTAGCTGTGACGCTAACCGCTGCCCCACTGTGCCACCCTGAATTATGCAGCATACACATCTAGTCCTTGCTCTTCCTTCGATATGACTAACACAGCTTCTTTCAGGCCATTCTGCTTCTACTGAGGTTTGTTTGGAATCCTTTTTTTCCGTGTTGTCATACAAGAGACCCAGTTCCACTGAATCCTCTGAAAAATGTCAGTGATTGTCACTTTTTGTCTCTCTCTGCCAGGCTGTTCCTTTTAGCTCTGATGCTCAATAAGAAAGGCAAGCCCTGAGGGTCAATTTGACGCTAAGGCTCGGAGAGTTAATAGCGAGTAAGGGGTAGTGTGACCGAAACGCCAGATGACGCTATCTGTCTGTCCTCGGAGGAGTGTCAGTGGTCACAATGATCACCTTCTTCTACAAACTGCACTGGAGGTCCGATGTTCGTCATTTTCCAGACGATAATAAAGCTTCTTTTGTGAGATGACCATTGCTGACACAAATAAGGAGCATCTCTGGCAAAAGCATCATAGAAACAGAACGGGCTGTGAAGTGAACTTGAAAAAAGTCTCAATTGATGTTTCAAGGTAATGAAGCACTTGATTTGGTTCAGACAGTATTATATGTATAACCTTGGTACATATCGTACAAAGAACATATATTTTTCTGCCCATTCACTTCTCATTAAAGTGCTGTTGTTGCTCTTGACTATAATTTACATCAATTCAAATCCCCCAACAGAAAGCCACTATAATTACTATAAACCTATAAAAAAAAGTGGATCAGGTTGTACTGACTCAGATAGATGAGGCTTGCGGATATGGTGACCTAGAAATGTTAACTATTAAGGCCTACAGCTAACATTCTCATATTAAAGGTTACTCATGGATATAATTCCTCAGCAGCAATGGGGGACAAATTGCTCTAAAGAAGCGTCAAAGTCTTAAGGCCTAAAGCTACCACTCTCATTAAAAGTTACTCATGGATATAATGCCTTACCAGCAAAAGAGGGCAAAATGTTCAAGTTTTTTTTAATCAAAGAACGATTGGTTTAAGTTTATGAAGACCCTCTCGTGTATTTGAGCTTTTTTTTTTATATCGTGTTCTAAACGTCTCTCAGTGGAGGGACATTGTGGTACATATAATGTAGGTGAAGATGTTTTATCCTCAAATTTGCCATTTAAAATCTCCCAGAATGCATGTCCAGTCATGGCATTCTTGCACGATCAGCCCATGTGGTCCTGTCATTCATCTGCTCCGTCTGTATAAGTGTTCATTGTGACGCTGTCCCCCCAAGCTATGTTCTCCGAGCTGAGAATGTTAGCATCAGTACAGAGCTCGCTGTTGTTTCTCATCACTTGTCTGATACAGAAAATCCTCTCAGATTAATAAGATGTGCCTTCATCAGTCCGACCACTGTAAACGCTGAGAAGTGACAGTGTCATGACGGGGTTTACTGCCTGTATCATGTAATTGTATTATAATTTCCCTACTGTCAGAGAGGTGCAAATAACATAATATTTTAAGTTATTCCAAACTTTTACTCACAAAACTTCAATGCACAGTTATGGGATGAAACTATGCAATGACAAACAATCAAGAGATAACACATGATGATAATTAGTGTGTATTGTGACAATGAATTAATACCAGGGCAGCAACTCAGGATTAAATTCATTCATCATTAATCAATTACAATCATTCATTTTTTCATCTGTTCAATTTAAACTCATCGATAACTAAAATAATGACATTTCAGCAATTTGAACAAGGATATTTTTGGCACTTTTTCTAAAAAAAGACTTAAGAACAATGAATCAGTTACCAAAATACTTGTATAACATTAAACTTATTGATTCATTGACTTATTGTTCCAGCTGTTTATATTTCAGATTACAGTATAATGCACCTTCCTGTTGTTTGAGATGGATTTTGTTGTTTCAGCTTAAAAATCATAAAAATTAATCAGCTGAACAATCACAAACAATCACCAGTGAGGAAAAGAAAAGCTCCCAGTTGATGATAAATTAAATGTGGACCTTTTTAGTCACAAAAAACCAACCGGTGTGAAACTCTGACCCAACACTCCCAAAACATAATAACTGAAAAGCACGGAGGCACGAGAAACACAGAAACAAATATTAGCCCATGTGTGTCCTGTAGCTCCAGGCTGTCTTTTGAAAGCATGCTGTCAGATTAATTTTCAACCTCTCAATCTGAAGGTCCCGCTGATGGCGAGGTTTGGCTTATCCTGCCTTCATTGTGGAACTACATTTGCAATTGATGGAGCGCCAGAAAACCATGCTGCTTTCCTTTTGTGTGCCCTCGAAGTCTACTGGGTGTAGACAATGAAAAGAAACAGTGGTGTAATTTGAACAGTGCAGTAGGGTTGGGGGGTAGGGGAATGAAAATCAGTTAAAAGGCTGCAAGTTTGTAACATGTTTGGGTTAAAAGCATTGAAAAAGGAAGCGTAATCTTAATCTATTGCTGTTGTGTGGAATTAACTGCAGCAAAATCTAAAGTCTAATTAACTGGTCAGCTGTTAAATTTTGGGATGCTGTAATTGCGGAGGGTCTCCTGGTTCCTCAGGGGAGGAAATCTAATGAAACAGACTCACTTTAGGATTTATTCTGTGGAAATTAAAATGTGATTCATATGACTTTTGAATGATCTTTAATGACATTGTGTAGATAACGTATGAGTGGAAGGCTGTGTGTAAAATATTCTGTGGGACTGTTAAATTTGCTCTATGACTAATTGTTATATGATCCTTCAGGATAAACGGGGATTGGCGAGGTTCAGCTGAAATCCCTGTGAAGGAGCGAAGCAGAAAGAATGAAAAAGACATTTTGATTCTCTTTCTCTTATGAATACTACTGTTTAAGATTGTATTACTAAAACCTAAACGCACTATGGAGTATTTTTGTTAATACATTTTAGTCAGACAACTCACGTTCAACCGTTTTTTGCAGCAGTAGAACATAGTTTGTGTTTGGTGTCTAGGCTCCGACTTAATCACTCCCCTGATATGATTACACAGATATGATGGGAGTGACGAGTAAATACTTATAACCCCCTGTCGGTGCCTACAGGTGACTGCTGGGGTGGTGGTGGGGCCGAAGCAACTGGTAGCGATACTGCAGCAGCAGTGCGAGCAAAGGGGTTGATGGGAAATTTCTCTCTTCTTAAATAGGCCACCTAATAAGGTGGGTGTGTATTATAGATGATTGTGGAGAATGAGGTGTGTCACGTGATTGGAGCAGCGCAGCTCGTGTTGGCTGCCTGAACTAGCTCGCAGGGTTCGCTCCATGTCCTGAAACCTTAAAAAATGATCCAAATGCATTTTCTTTCTTGTAAAACATTTGCAGACAATTTTTCTTGCATCCAAGTTTACTAAAGTAATTTTGTTCCTTTGTTGGTGCATGTTATGTTTATTGGTGTGTTGCCTTTAAAAATTTCAAACCATAGATCACGGAGGGGACATGGACCACACCAAAAAGTCAAAGTACACGTCAAATACCTTTTTCTCAAAGATGTTTTCTGTCATTTTGATGCTTGTTCAAGTTTCCATCTTTCGGGTACATTTGGTTATGATTAGTTATTTGATGGCATAAAAACAGGCTGAAATGTCTTGATTGACAGCTGAGACCGGCTGGCAATTTGCCGAGCATGTGTGTCGGTGTGACCTCGCTATCACGGCTCCATCCGGTGATTGCTACTGTGCAGACTCTGGCACCAAATGCACAAGACGGCGGCCCTTGGATCTGAGATATTCAGGAAAGGGCTGGCGTCGTAAAGCATCCTGGAGGCAGGAGGACATAATATAGAAATTCTGCTGCATTTTTGTTTACAGCACATCGACACAATCGTCGGCCTTTATCGCAGAAAGCTCTCAAATCTCATTGTCTTTCCAAGTTGACGTTTTCATGTTTGACATCTCTTTTTCCTCCTGAGGAATCTGTATCCTTTTTTTACCCTTTATTCCCATGGGGTCACTCTGACATTTTCCAGACATTTTACTTTGGGCTGGCAGGAAGCATCTCAATAAAATATTCCAACTTGAGTGCATGTCTGAAAGCAGCTCAAGAATCTACAGCCTTGCTAATTTGCGCTAAATGCTAACATCAGCATGCTAGCATAGCATTCTAATTTGCAAATCAGCAGTAAACACAGAGGAAAGCTGACTATGAGCACATCAGCACAAATGTCATTTTCTCTGCTAATTAGTCATGAACCAAAGTATTGGACAAATGGACATTGTTACCTGATGGTGGCACTAGCAGAAGAGCAAATTAGTTATAAAATTTCATCCTAAAGGGGGGGGGCTGAATATCTGCACCAAATGTCATGGCAATCTATTCAATAGTTCGCCAAAGCCACAACCACGTGCTTCATGGTGCAGAAAGATGAAATGTCGGTAGATTCATCCTCTGCGGATCATGACATATCTGTATAAAGTTTTATTAGATCAACCACAGAGCCATGCAGGTTGAAAAATAGATGTTTGCCTCCGACCATGTAAGAATCATGTGTGTGTTATGTCACATCAGAGCAGTCAAATATGTCCTTGAACCTCACCTGACACACTGTGAATGTAAGTAATGTACTCAGTGCACCAAATCCTCAAGCCACTTTGCACTGACCCTGACATACATTGCATAAGAGAATTCCTTCTTGTTTCTCAAATCACCCTATTTCCTTTTTTGTCCTTTCAGAGTTAACCCACTCCCTGGTGAGAGAAAACAAACGATTTTCTATTAGTTCTCAAGATTCAAACGATGAGTGTGACTCACCGTTGGCTTATACAACACAAACCTTCATAGTTCTCTAAGCTCCTCTCCTCTCTCCTTCTGTCACTCCTCTCTCTCCTTCTATCTTTCTCTCTCTATTTCCTCCACCATCGTGTAAAGTCTCAAGGGTAGACTGAATGTCCTCTTCCATTTGGCTGCTATTTTGGTCTCCATGTCAACAAGATATGAGTCATCAAACCCTCCCAAAACATGGAGTCATTCACTGAAACATGTTACTATTAATATAGCAATCAACGGATTCAATTAAACAACTGGCCTAAAGATGTGAGGATGAACAGAAGTACATGAACACTTGAGCACTGCATCACAGTGTCGGCATTTTCTTGTAAAGGAGCTGTTTAAAGATTCTGTCTCCTCTGAGCCTATTTTTACATGCTGCTGTTAAAGCACTTTCAGCAAACAAAATATGGGATCACACACACTCTCTCTCTCTCTCTCTGCTCCTAACTCACTGTGTGTGTGTGTGTGTGTGTGTGTGTGTGTGTGTGTGTGTGTGTGTGTGTGTGTGTGTGTGTGTGTGTGTGTGTGTGTGTGTGTATGTGTGTGTGTGTCTGTGTGTTTGTGTGTGTGTGTGTGTGTGTGATGTTTAAAGTGGGGTCAACAACTCCTACTCAAATGAATGGACTTATCTATCTATCTATCTATCTATCTATCTATCTATCTATCTATCTATCCATCTATCTATCTATCTATCTATCTATCTATCTATCTATCTATCTATCTATCCTTTGGTCTGTCTGAACATCCATCATCCATCTGTCTCTTTATCTATCTATCTACCTTTCCATCCATCCATCCCTCCATCCATCCATTCATCCGTGTTTACTGGCAAACAAGAGGTCCATAGTAAATAAAATTAGTTCAGTCTGGATCATTAATATCCGTGGCTAATTTGATATGATTAATCTGCTAATGATTCATTACTGTAGCATCTGAAGCCTAATATTAGTTTATATCTTCCTTTAGCTTGGTTTGGTTGCATAATGATATTTATCATTTCTGATAACTATGTAAGGTTCAGCAGTTAGGTTATCGTTGATTCACACAACGAAGGCTGTGTGTTCAAATATCTCAAGATTGGTTTTATTGCTGTTAAGTTTTCATCTTTCATGGAAAACAAGTTATAAACACATCACTGACAGGAATTATGGAGCAGCACCATCATTCATCGAAAGTCCCTTTTCTGAGCATATGTCCAATATTTACTCTGTGAGGGTCTTTAGCTGCTAAATGCCCCGAACTGTTCACTGACAGGTTGCAAACTTTATCTGTCTTCTGCTGAGTGTACTGTGGGTTTTTGGAGCTTTTTCACTTATTTTGAGGAATTAATTTCTGTTAATTTCTATTCATTCACACATAAGGCTTTATTTTAATGATTGAAGCACATGTTCTAAAGCAAATGGCGCTAGATGGAGTCCAAATCCAGTTTTGTTTCAAAAGCAGAATTTGTTTTGCTGCGCCAGACTCATGGTTTGAAAGGGTTGTACTTAGTCTCCTAATTAATCAGGGGTGTGTTTTTAGCATAACATGAAATGAACCAATCCCATTCCCTTTAGAATCCGGGTGCAGTCACACCTTGGTAGATTTCTATTAATAGGCTGGATTTTCCAGGTAGTTAAGAGACAACACTTCTCTGTAGAGGAATCGGTTTCACTTTGTTTACGAGCAGCTGTATGTGTGTGTGTGTGTGTGTATGTTTGTGTGTGTGTGTGTGTGTGTGTGTGAGAAGCAGAGAGTGCGTGTGTTTTGCACCCGCCTGTGTAGGTGTGTATTACTGGAGATGGGCCTTTTATGAGAATCAGATATATATATATACTGCATACACACTGTATATATACAACAACATTAAAACCAGTTACCGGTTTTAATGGTTTTAATGTTGTGGCTGATCAGTGTGTGTCATTACTGTAAGCCATTACACTAATACAATGGATAGGAATACCCAGTTTAAATATACACACTGTAAACAAGCCCAGCTGTCCACTGAGAGAAACCATGCCACTCTATAGGAGCCAAAGTTTATAGCCCTAAGTATAGCTGATAGTATTTCCACCCTACCACTCTTATGCAAAACTAATTAATAATTTCTCAGCCGATGTCCTCTATGAGAAACATCAGAGGGCTGAATCACGTCCCTGGCTCTCTCTTGCGCACATATTTCTGCCAGCACAGTTAAGCAAGGCTTTCCCAAAGACCTCTAGGCGTGTGTGTGATGAGATGCTGTTCATAAAGGAATCATAAAGCAAAGAAATGCAGAGAGACTGAAAGGGAATGACTGTTTGTGTGAGCACTGGAAAATAAGTAGTGATGAGGCAAACATTTTGTGGCTTTTTTCAGAACTTTCATCTGCACATTTACAATCAAGGAGGATTGCTCCTCTGTTTTCTTTCTCTTCAAGATTGCTGGAAGATGCCCCGACAATTGATGTTCTGCATCATGTAACACAAATGCATACGCCCACAATGAATTCTAACACACTTACACAAACCTACTGTATACAAGCTTATATGGAGCTGGTTTCCACATTTGTTTGCTGTTTCTCTGGACCAGTTTTGGATTGTATAATTTCACATTGTGAAAATCTCTCAAAGGCAATTAGAGTATTTAATTTTAGACATGTGGACAAATACAGAAAACACTGCAGTGATCCAGTATGATATGGTCTAACTTAACTGACAGGAAGAAACATTGATATATATATATATATAGATCTATTCTTATGACCTATACTGCAGCCAGCCACCAGGGGGCTATCAAGATGTTTTGGCATCACTTTTGGGACATTTTGTCATGTCATCCATCTTTATTTACAGTCAATGGTTTGAAACTATTCCTCTGATAGACAGTAACGCACCAATGAACATAACATGCACCGGCAAAAAATGGGCCTGCAAGTTTGTAAAGTGGAATGTAAACAAAAAAAAATGTCAGCCACCGGGGGGGGCTATCAAGATGTTTTGGCTTTCCTTTGAGGGAGGTGTCATGTCATCAGTCTTTATTTACAGTCTAGGGTCAGGTGGTAGAGCTTTTTCACTGAAAACAGATGTCTCTAAAAAACAACACTTTGAGAACAGAGATAAAACAGTGAAACCAGAATGAAAGCTGTGAAGAACAAGGTTTCCTTTCACATTAACATAGTCATGTGGTCTCTTGTTATTATATGTATATCATGATTATTTCCATTTTAAGTTGTTTGGAGATGGATGACTTTATGCAACAGTAGATAATCAAGCCAGCTGGTAAGGGATAATGCATGAGCTCTATTTATGTGGATTAAAGAGAAAATAAAACAGCTATAAAACTGAAACAGGGACGCCTCCAGCAGATTTCTGTTGCAAAGGATGGTCCCTATGTGAGCCATTGAAGAAGAGTTCAAAGTGATTATGTCCGTCTCTGTGGCAGACACTGTTGAAGCTATAACAATTCAGGCTTTAATAGCGACTATTAGCGAATATTTTAGCTTTTCTTTATTTAAGAATGTATCCTTGGATTTAGTCTATAGAAGTATAAAGAGCTCTATGCCCACATGGCTGATATTACAAAGAACAAGTGGAGAAAAGTGAAAAGTAAAAGTCACAGCACCCAGACAACAGATGTAACAAGTTCCTGCCGAGAACAGGCAGCTGGTGAGCTAGATCTGGCCTGCAAACACTTTTCTTTTTTTCTCTTACCCAAGCTTACAGGGTTTTTTTACTGTAGGTAAAGTGGAAAGTCACTGAAAACAGAAGCTTCAGTAAAATGTTTGAGAAAATAAAATTACAAATATAACTTAGCTGGTAAATACAAGATACTGCTATGTGAGTTTGATTTAATTCTATTAAACCACAACATTTCTGAAAGTATTTTAATTTCTCTCCTTATATTAATTTCAGACAGTCCACTGGAAATTAAAGAAGTGGCAAATTGACATGCTTCATTTGGATAATGTAGGAGCTTGCTCTACAAAATATGAAATTTACATCTAGTGAAGATTTGAATACACATCTTGAATGTTTCAGGCTTAAAACTTTTGAGAGAGCAAAGCCAAACCTGTAAAAATGTAGAGCAATTTAGTTAGCTGGATCATAAGGGTGAACCCCTGATAACAATATGCACACATTGAATACATTTTCTTTGACTTTAATTCATCTATTACTTTTCATCTAGATGTGCCTCTCCATAGCAAGGTTTCCTGGCTCTTTAGGGGGATCCCGAGGTGTTCCCAGGCCAGATGGGATACATAATCCTCCAGCTGGTTCTGGGTCTGCCCCGGTCTCCAAATTGGTCATTCTTGGAAGGATCTGCAGTTCTCTTCCCCACCTGAACACAGCCCCAGCCAAGCCCAGCTTTCTATTCTTGAGTTTCTGGATAGACATGCCAGATCTTACTTGAAGCCAACTGAATGTCTCCATCGCCTCCCTGAACTCCATGACTCCATGACTGCAGAAGCTGCAGCTCTAGTTGTTTAATGTTTAATGTTATCAGAAGCGGGTAAACGGCTGCTACAAAGATTTTAGATCATTTAGCTATAATATCTTTGGCAGCTCTGTGCGTCGAAGAGAGATGTAATTATGTCAGGTGGCCAGATAAGTGGATCTGAGCGGTCCCTTAAATCATTCCTGCTTGCCATATTATCTTAGGTCAAGTTGTCTGTTCAAGACAGGCCAGAGCAACCACAAGGCCACTGGAAAAGTTGCGATTTCATGGCATTTATTTGTTTCATCTGTCTTTGGCTCAGTGTCTCCATTGACTCTTTCAGAACTCAAAGAAGCTTCATTGTTTACACTTGAGAACTGAGATTGAGTCCATTGATTCCATTTTCTCATCCAACTCTTGCCACAAACCCTATAATCATATTTGTTTTAAGCATCACACTATTCCTCGGGTATATAATGATGGCAATTTCATTTGATCATTAAATTTTATGAAATGCACTTACATTGTTAGTACGGACTATATATGCAACTCTTGGACTGAAGTGCAGTAACTTTATTAAGTGAGGTAAATGATTTGTTGCTACAGTCTGGACTTCATTAAAACATTATAACAGTTTTTATGGTAGAATATGTTTTCATGCAAGATAAGTGGCAAAGGATCAGGACCCAGGTCCTTTGGTTTATTTCCCCAAGACTCCCAGGGAATTTACGTAGACAGGTGAGATAAGTGTAAAATACTTAAAGGGATTACAAACAGTGTATTGCATTAACTATTCAGACAAGAGACTTCATTCTGTCTGAGCACTAAAACAAAGTTGCTTTCAAAAGTCCATGTGAAGTGTTTTCAGCCATGCCAATGAAGTTCTGGCATCTTCCTGGCACTTTCCAGTACAAAGTCAAATGTCCAAGTCAGTCTCTCCAGATGTTTTCTGGAAAATTCAATGTAAGCGTGTTGATGACATTTCTAACACACAACAAAAAGTGAAAAAAAAAAGAATATAAATATCTCGCCTACTGTTCTGTACACTATCACAGCTATCGTGAACGCTGACACCAGCTGCATTCCTTATATGTGAAAGGCAAACAAATCAAGTCCAGACCTTTTCCGGAGTTCATGTCTGAAAACAGATGTAGCTTGACAGAACCTGACAGCCTGATAGACGCATCTGTAATTCCATATCTGTACGGAGACATGCATCAAATGCTAAGGTTAATGCTGTGATTTGTTCACCTGTAGACTGTGAAGTAGCTCCAACTGTGACAAACTATAAAAAGGAAAGCCAACATGATGGCAACAGATAGATATGATTTGTTGTGGATCGTGCGGAAGAACTGCAAACTAAAGATAGATAAGTGGAGTAGGAATCATCACGAGTGAGCAAGCTGTTCCAGAAAACTCACATAAAGTACAAACTTTTTTAATCCATGTCCTCTCTGGACCCACAACTCTCTCTGCCCTCTAATGACGAGAAGTGCAGAGGATGATTAAAAACCAAGCTGATGCCAAGTGAACCCACATAAAACATGACAAAAGTCTATGACAGCTTGGTAAATGAATTCACACCACTGTATGAGCCACCGGTCAGAATGCAGATACTTTTAGTTAAGTGACAGAATGTGGGGTTTTTTTCACATAAACTGGTCTTGGCTTTCGTTTGAATTTGTAAGGCCCTGCACACCCACACAGGTTTTTTTCAGTTACTCTAGCTGATTAAGACCTTTGCACAAGTTGTATTAGGTGGCGCTATGATGAAAGTTTTGGGGAGATCACACAAATATGTGTGAATTGCCCTAAGAGGTACAACATAGCGGGAGAGTTAGAAAGATGTCAACGGTGCACTTAACCCACACAGTCCTGAGAAAAGGGCCAATCAGGTCAGATCACCTGTGTGGGCAGGCTGTTCATTTCACAAGTGTTGTGGGGAGTTTGTTCGGAGATTCTTTGGACACACAGCAAATCATTGTGCTGCATTTGTTGTAGGGGCAGCACAGTCGTTGGTTTCTCATAGACAGAAGGCCATGGATCCTGTGTGGAGTTCACATGTTATCTCTGTGTCTATGATACGATACGTTATGATGCAATAATATATGATCGGATATGATGATATGCTATGATATGTTTTTGTTAAAATACATATCAGAGCATATCATCAAAATGTTAAAATAAGATATGATATGATGTAATATGATATAATATATGATATGATAATATATATATGATAGATATATATATATGATCTGATACGTTATATGATACATGACTATACGCTACAATATGAAATACCAATATTACCACAATGGTCACTACAACCATTTTCCTAATCAACAACAATAGCATTATAATCATCATCATCATCATCATCAGTGACAATCAAGGACAATGATCTGATCACAGAACTAGGTTAGGGTGAGGTGTATTGAGATCAGGTTCCACATCAGATATATGAACATTTTCTGAAATTTACAAAAATGTCGAAAGAAAAATGGAATGTTGAATATAGTGAAAATAATGGATCTGCTTCTAAATGTATATCTTCCTCCCGGGCTCATGCCCCCACCCTTCCGTAAAATGTCATTAAAATCAGTTCAGTAGTTTCAGTGTATTGTATGTTGCTTATCACCTCCACCCCATGTTGTGTTTAATTCCTACTCTACCAGTTGCTAAATTTTTTTAATGTTGTACTACTTGCCCTCAGCGGACTGCTGGTATATTTCTGTTTTACAGCAGAATCTTGGTGATAGAAATCTTTGAATTCCAGAGACAAGAAGAGCTGCACGAACACACCTGTTCCACCGCGCCTCTGGATCCTCTGAAGGACACGTCTTTGTCAGTCGCCTCCATCAAAATATCCAGCTTCTGAAAGAGGTTACACTGAGTTCGAACATTTCGAAAAGTCAATTTTAACAAGTCAGTTTCTATTTAGGAGTCTCCAAATCTTATTTTATTAACAATACTGGGGAAACAACTGCCAAGGGTTCCAAGAGTGAGATGCAAGGGCGAGAATATGTTATTGTTTCAAGACAATTTTTTAAGCTGAACTTGAAACCAAGTCACATCCCATGATGAACGTTTTTTTTGCGGTGGTAAAAGCAAATAACAGAAACCTGTCAATGTTACAGCATAATTAACAGAACACTCTCTCCTGAACCTCATCATTTCTCGCTACTTGTGTCCATCATTCAACACCTAATCTCACGCATTGTCCTTGTTTTCTTTGAAAGTCATCTCACAGACTGTCAATGTCACGATGACATTTCATGCCCAGATTTTGAATACATAATTAATTCAAATTCACATATTTTCAGAGTAATTTAACACCTTTATATGACAGTGGCATTTTCTATGAAGATGTTTATACCAGAAACCAGCTCGATATCATATGAGTCGTATCAGTTAACAAACATGTGCTTCACTCAGGTGCCGGTGGACACTTTGGCCGCATGGACAGAAATACACAATACATTATTTTTTGTTAAAATGTGTGTGAGCCACCTTTGAGTTCTACTCATTATGAGAGCAAAAAATCTTTACCATCACCGACAGGGCTTGTTACAAGGTGGCCACTGAGAAGGAGGGGGAAAAAAACAAGAACATTGTTTGAGTTTTATCCTGAAATTTGACATCAACAAAACAAGACCGCTAACGATTCTTCGTTTATTTTTACCCACTGTGTTTCAGCTGTTTTCTTCAGTCAGAATAACACAAAAACCCTAAAGGCCCGAGGCAAAGCTGCGCCAAACAAGTCTGTCGCTCAGGAGTGGGTCATCCACCATTAACAAGGTCCGTGGTTTGATCCCCGGCTGTTCCTGTAAGCATGTTGAATTATCCACGGGCAAGATACCGAGCCCCAAATTGCCCTGGACAGCTGTGCTGGTACACACCCATGACTAATTAAGAGACTAACTACAATTCCTCTGAATTGAACAAGCAAAAGTGGGCACACACAAAATGCGCTAGCCAACCAGCAGCTTAGATCATTAAAAAACAGAGCCCTTGTAGAGACCATACATGAACATACATGAAGGGAAATAATGTCGTCTTATTCATTTACTTGCAGAGTTAGATTAGAAGCTCGAAAATGTCTGTATGCTAAACATGAAGTCAGAACAAGCAGCTAATTGGCTAACCTTAGCAAAAAGGCCAGAAAACAAGGAACATGGCTTTTAACAAAATGTAAGTACTCAACATGTAATATCTTGTTTGTTTAAATCCACCCACAAACCTGAATCTTGTCATCACCTTGAAGTTAGCGGGCAACTTCGTCTCAGGAAGTCTCTATTGGCAAGTAAAACAACGACATTTCCTTCACGTTTCTATTTGTTTAGAGTTAACACAATTGAGATTAAATGTAATAATTACAAAGCTTTAGAGACGTTAGATTACATTTTTTACCTTTGTCAGGCTAGCTGCCGTTTCCATTCTTGATGCGAAGCTCAGTTAATTATTTCCTGGTTTCAGCTACATACTGAGAATGGAGTATGAATCTTCTAACTTAACTCCAACTTAAACTTAAATTAACCTCAAACATTTTCCTTTTTTAGAGAATTTAGGGAGATCTATTGGCAACATTGATTTACATCAAATACAATAAGGCAGTAAATAATAACTAAAAGTAAGGCAAAAATAAGGCAAATAAGGTGAAGACAGTGCAAATTGAACATAAACAGTGAAAAATAAATAAAAAACAGTAGAAATGTAAACGTATAAATGTAAACGTATAAATGTAAAAAGTATATGGTAAAGTGCAGACCTGTGTTATAGTTTGTGAGGTAGGTTATAGACTCCTCTCAGCTGTTTTGGACTCTAATGGCAGTGGGGAAGAAAGAGTTTTTGAGTCTGGTGGTCCCACATTTAACACTTCCATACCTCCTGCCTGAGGGTAGAAGTGTGAACAGTCCATATTGGGGATGAACGCGGTCTTTAGGGATATATATAGTTATAGTTTTAGTTACCTTAGAATAACCCCTTTAAATATAGTTCAAGAGCAGGTCCTCTTCCACGTCGACCATGTTGCACCACCATGTTTCTACAGGAGCCCAGGAGGGAAAAACCAAACACCAGCTCTAGAGTGAGCCTTTTGTGTTTTTATGTCACCTTTAGGCCACCGTAGGGGAGGGGGAGGAATGTTCAGTTGGTTGTAATAAGTATCCTTATGGCCAGTAAATATAAGCATGGATGTTACTAATTACATTAACAATATTGTTTTATTATTATCATAGATTCTTTGTTTTTCTGTACCTCTGTAAAAAAAGCCCTTGCACCTTTGTATCCTATTTACAAATGTATTTACATTTTACAATTTGTTAAATCATTGAGGAAAAAAAGTTCTCACAAATCCATGTTCTTATTTAAAGACACCACTTTGTCAACTTATCGAGGTGTACAAATTAAAACAACAGTAAATATATACATATAAATATAAATATATGAATATACAATAACATTAGGTTGAGAGTGAAATATAATAAAATGAGCTCTTATAAACTTTAACAGCTGAAGGATGCTTTCTAACATATTTAGTGTCTATGGTTCAATAACAGCAACAGGAACAGCTTGAGTGTTATTAATGAAAATACCACACTGTCTGAACTGCGTTGTATCATACTCAAACAATGTCACTGGATTCCTCTGGCAGTGAAAACACAGTCAACTATTTAATGGGTCCATAGTTAACATCCCATTTACTGTAATGTTTGAAAATAAAGATGTTGTGCCCCGGACTAAACACAGGCATGGAACTCTCCTCTGTCACAATGGTATTTGGTTGGATATGGAAGGAATGTTGAAGCCTGTACTACAAGTCTGGCTCATCATTCAGCTTGATAGGAGGTGTATAAGTGAGCCTAACATGGACAACATTGATGTTTGTGTTATCCTAACCAAGTGCAGCTGCTTCAGTAATAGCCAGTGAATACGAGGGCAGGTCAGACCTAGACTCCTGATTAAGGAAAGGCATCCTCGGGCTGGAATGTGATCTATGCACGGAACAAATCTGCTCATTTCAAAGATTTGTGGTCATCCCGATGTTAAACATTTCAAAGAACACAATTAATGGGGTGTTTCAGGAGGAGCAGACCTTTTGCATTCCAACAATTCTTTAGCTGCA
Organism: Paralichthys olivaceus; assembly: GCF_024713975.1. Lineage (NCBI taxonomy): Eukaryota > Metazoa > Chordata > Actinopteri > Pleuronectiformes > Paralichthyidae > Paralichthys > Paralichthys olivaceus. The sequence continues at coordinate 20,661,264 of NC_091093.1, forward strand.
TGACTACCAGAGGAAAAAAATATCCTGTCTCCAAATTCAATGTTGTTCAATTCACATCAGTATCCCTCATTCCCTGCCTTGGTTTCTGTTTGTGTTTTCTCTGTGTCCCTGCCTTCCTCCTCCCCTCAGTGTTATTCTCACCTCCAGCTCCCAAAACTGCAGCCTGGCTGACTCATCACTGGCCTTGCCATTAGGCTCCTGCCAACATTCACTGATTAAATCATAAAGGAAGAGAAAATGAGGGTTATTGAACATACTGAGGCCGTTGCATGTGCCAGTGATAAATAAAGAGGATATCGCAAACAGGGTGATAAAGCCAGCACAGGCAGCAATCAACAGTATATTTAAAGCATTTTTGAGAATTTAAATTCTCGAACGTCTTCTTAGTATACAACATGAATAATAGATGCACACACAGCAGAGTACAAATTCTGAGATTGTGGAGTCTCAGCAGTGTTATTTACCCAGTGACAATGGAGATGATGAGCCCTACACTTAAAGATGCAATAATCAATTTTTGGCCAGTAGAGGGCAGAAGAGCACCAAAACGATCAGCTAGGTGCTTTTGTGTTTTAAAATGTTATCATACTTAATGAAGCTGATGAACATGGCTGACATGTGATGCCTAATTACACATTCAGCAGACACTGAGCAATATTATCATCCCGTTGGAGTCATATATCTGGCAGTAGGTCCTCCAAATGAAACAACAAAACACAGTTTCTTATATGACTTCCCAATCGGCAACATAATTCGTCTGAGACTTCCACACTTGTTACAAACCACTGCTGGAGAATAAATCTGAAATCGGATGTGACAAAGCTGCAGTGAATGAGGCTTTTATCGACATTTTCATAGTAACAGTGTGTCAAATGACTCCCTTCAGCTTTACAGAACGTTACTAGGGAGATTCAGTTCATTGTTTAGCTCGCAGCTTTACTGCCTCGGATCCCTCCGATCACTGCTCTCGTGGAGTCTTTTTCAGATGCTGACCCCTACTTGCAAGGGGTGTAACTGCAAGGAAAAAGGATTGCTTTGAAAGCTTCACTTTACTTTATTTATTAAAGTAATCATTTAAATGTAGCATAGAGGCTTTGTTACAATATTTGATTTCATTTTTGGAAAATTCGGTGTATTTTCTAATTACCCTGTCTGATGGATAAACGTAGAACACGATGTAGATAACATTATAGGCACAGCGTCTGATAGTTGGTTAGTGTTCTTATGTAAACTGTAAAAAATGTTGGTGTAAAATTTTGTTGGCTGTTAAAAGTAATACTAAAATCCCCAAAATTGCACAGCTACTCTGCAATTATTATGACATCATGATGTGAATGTTATCTCAGCAAATCTAACTCTGACCGACTCTCAGCTCCCCTGACTAGTGGCTAAAGAGCCGAAATTGCTCTTTGAAGGATCTTAGTCTTGTTTCTGGTTGCTTGATGAACTGAATCTTTTTTAATCCTGATTTGGTCTCCACCAACTCCTGAGAAAAATATCTGGATGTTTAGTTTGGTAGATGTTGTGGCTCTTCAGCGATGAGGTGTCAGTTCTTTCTATCGGATGTTCACGGCCAGCTTATGAGGTGGTCGAGTCATCGAACAGTGCAGTATAACAGGACCAGGGAATTTCCATTATTATTCCATTATCTGGTTTCACAATAAAGAGACTAGTAAGAGAGAGTCTGTAGCTGAGTGTCTGTAGCTGAACCGGGAGGAGATGATGCTGGAGCCACTTGACACCTTGTCTGAGCTCGTCTTCATCCGCTGAGATAAATCTTAATTGACCTTAAACACAATTCAACTCCAAATGAAAACTAATGGTATGAATTTCCAACAGCCTCTTCAGTCTGGCTGTCTCACTCACACACACACACATTGATTCATGGACACCTAAGGCTTTTCACATCTTGTTCTATATAACATATATATCTTCCCCAAAAAACCGGCTCACATACATTCCCATGTTTATGAAATACTTCTTCAAGCATCTGCTTTAGTGAGATTTCAAATCACTGTTTCTTATGTCGTCTGTGTGACGTACTTATGGTATTCTCCTCGTTGCAGGGTTAATGTTCTTTTTCTTTATAATTCAGAAAATTCACCTCCTTGTGACACCTGAATCCCTCCATATAAACAGATAGCCAGAAACAGTTTACAATCTATTTGTCGCCCCTCACTACCTTTTGCATCGACCTCTCCATTTCATTATAAGGTGTGAGCAGTAAAGTAATCCTGTAGTCCGACGACGGAGAGTGAGTGCTGCTCCCTGTAATAAGGCAGGGGAGATGAGTCATCAGCAGAAGTGAGGCTTGGAAATAAGGAATGTGGAGACTGTGGCCTCTGGCTGAGATGAAAACCTCTGGTTCTAAAACACAGACACACAACAATCGCTTTATCTCTTGTTATATCAGTGAACCTCCACTCATTTACCAGCAATATACACTGTTATAAATTCTTTAAAAAACTGAGTCTGTAGAATGTTAATCTGGTTATGATATGTATGTTTCTCTATGTGATCATCTAAGAATAGTAAAAGAAAAGGGGAATATTCAGTAACGACACACAAATTGATTTTGATTGAACTCAAGATGACCATAGCCACAGTTCTCCATCAATGATGACATGGTTACATCATTTCATGTGTGTGATGGCACTCAAAAGACTATCCCTTTATGAGGTTGGGCAATAAACTGTAAGTAAAGATGGACGATGTATCTCCACTTCCCTCACGTTGTATGAAAATGAAGCCGAAATACGAACGCTGCCCTCTTTTGTGCTACTGAAGTCATTTGGAGCCATGGTAGTGATGCTGTAGTGGAGCTGTGGTGTTGATGTCCGTCCAGTACATACACAAATTCAACCAATCAGGAGTCAGTGTCGGCTTTCAATCATAACGTTTCACTTCTGTTTAATAACATCAAAGTAACTGATTATAACCAAATATACTAGAAACATAAGCACTTGAAAATTAGAATCCATCTGCTTCTGCAGTTTTTGGTCCGAACGACAATCTAGATGATTTGGCTTCATTTTATGGGAGCTGTCATTTTGTCCATCTTTTATACTAACCAAAGGTTTTTTACAAGGCATCAGGCATGTGTGGTGATAAGGGGGTACTGCAGTCCAGCGAAACAGGTTGACTAAAGAGAGGCTAAGTGAAATTTGACATCCTTTGATTAAAAGACAATATTTACGACTTACAGCCTGACTACATGTTGGGGATTTTAGACAAAAGACTGATGTTGGTCACCACAGTCTCACAAATAACAGACAGTTCACTTAGTGACTGAAATGAAACAAACTGATTTGTTAGTTGGCAGGTTTTTCTTATGTCACTGCTCCCTCATGCCTCACTGCTTTTTGTGCATCGTGTTGTAGCTGTATGTTAATTACTTTCTGTTTAGTGGTTTTTTGTAATGAATCTATTATTTCCTAGTATCTGCATGACACTTTGTCAGGAGAGTGCAGTTGCTGTGCAATTGCATGATGTTTACAGCAACATGAAGGAAACAATGTGAAATTGATCCACTTTTGTAATTGGCCACGTGACTCTGTGTATTTGGTACACGTAAATCTATAGAGAGAGAGAGAGAGAGAGATGTTCTGTTTGCTTAAAGAGTAGATGAAAGAAGTGAATGCAGGGGAACACACTATGTAAGAAATTGCTGGACTTATGTAACAAGAATAACAGACATCATACTAGTGCATACTATAAATTCTCATGATGGTGTGGAGTCGTGCTCTATTACTTAACACAGACAGACGATGAAAGTTCTGATGATGGTTTATAAACAAAACGTTTGGAGGACTTAGCTTTGCATTTAAATCGTATTATTAGGTACATTCTGAACACGGCCACTTCAATATAACATCAGAAGGTTATTTTACTTCTATGTTCATGTAATATTTACATTAATTATTCATTTAATCTCATTTCATCAGATTAGGCAGTCAGATAAAGCAGCTTGAGTCAGTGAATTGGTGAAATCCCATTTCCTCTGGAAATTGGTAACTCAGATTTCCATCTTTATCATTCTTCTGGTCATTTTTGCCTTGTTGGAATTGTAAAATATATATATACATATATACAAGTGCCAAAAAAAGAATACAGTGGCTGACTCAAGAGTGACAAGGCTAAAAGGATTGTTGACGGCTTTAATCTTCAATCATCAATCAATCAATCAAATTTAATTCACATATGAAAATCTGTCTCATCCTATAGTGATTAACAAGGTGCGACATCTTCTGCCCTAAACCCTTAACAAGAGTGGTGAAAAACTACAATCAAAGTAAAAAATGGTTCTTGAAACCAAAAGAAAGGAAACTCGTTTTTCCTTCACTGAGCTTCCAGAATGTAAAGTATGAATGTCATCCTAAAAGTGAAAGTTGATTTGAAAGTTTTTGTCATGGCTGGTTTGTGGGACTACTGCCACATTTGGATCAAAATGCTGCACTGATTAGAAGAAAACTAATTTACAGTTGATGATACATTATTGTGCTGAGACATCCTGTTCCAGTTCTCTGACAAAAGTCCCTCCACCGACTGTTTCAATGAAGTGACGTCAGGCTCCAAACAGCTCTGTGTTGTGTCATGCAGGGACGGCGGCCAAAACCTCTCTGCTGAATCTAAACAAAAGTAAATAAAAGTTGTACATCAGGCCGAAAGAATGAATGGACTGTATTTTGTCGGCTGGACGCGGTCCAAGATATGCATACGTCACTTATAGGAAAAGTGAGTAAGATGATAAATGACGAGAATCCGGGGGTTTGCCCTCCAACCCTCCAAAACGATGCTTCATGATTAAGGTAATGTAATAAAGGTTTACTCTGAGGATAAAGGGGCTGGTGAGTCATAGGTCAACAGTGGGTGTAAGGTGAGAACATCGGGAAGCCTGAGGCGTTTAGGGAGATAATGAGGCCTCGTGCATCTCCCAAGTGCCCAACATTAAGAATTATTACTTCCTCTCCTGCTGTAGCTACAAGCACCTTGTTCATTCACAGCCTCAGTACAACGGCTCTCATTGCATACATAAAGACACGCATGTATGCACAAGCTACTAAAGCTGCCTTTTGTACTTTAGGGAGCAGGTTTATGTAACGTCATTGCTTACGTCTCAGGTTTATGAAACAAAGCCTTGTCCGCATTCAGCTTAAAGGAAAGCCTGCTAACTTATTTCACAAATGCACATCTTGAATTCTATAGATTTTTCACAAGGTAAAATCTTTTCTCCTCTCCAATCATTTTCTCAGATACAACCATACTTGAATTTTACTCGTAATGCAAATACGACTGTGTAATAAAACCTTTAACCTAAACAAACAGATGTGAATTTAAACAACCCTCTTTGTCTCACTCTATATATATATCCGTGACATAATCCTGGCTGAATTCCCTCTAGCGGAACAACAATGTTCAAAACTAAACTAAACGGAGTGATCTCATCAATTAATGAAATCAGTTAGTTAAGTGGTGAAGCTACATACATCATTCCTCTGACACAACTTGCATCTTTTAGAGGATCCCCTGTTTGTAAAGAGCGCTTCCTTTGCAATAATGTGATTCTTTAATGACGTTAAAGCATCGCTCACCGTAGCTTTGTCATGGCATTATAATCTTCTTATCATCTCCTACGTGAGCTGTGCGTCTGATGTTGGTATATTACCTCCAGCATCACCAATCAGAAAGCTGAAAAATAAAAAAAAATAAAAAAAATCTTTAGGTTATTCAAATAAAATTAACGTGATGGTTTCATAAACATAGCACAGTGTTTGCATGAACTAAATATATCAACTTTTATTTGTAAAGTCGCCCAAGTTTCATCGAAACTTCGGACATTGATTTGGAAAAATCTCTTGTGGTAATTTGCCTTGAATTTCTGAGGTTGTATAACCTTTTATTTTTACAGTGTAAATCAGACCTAGGATTCACAAAGGACTTACAGTGATGAATCTGAGGGGGGAAATATCCCCGGCGTCGTGGGTCACATGTTGTTGAAGTCGCACACGAACCAGGATGAGTTTGTGAACATACCTGTCATTCATTCAGAATTAACTGGAAACGTTTTTAGACTTACTGAAACCAGCCTGGCTCACAGTTTTATTACAGCCAGTTAAACACTGAACTGAACACACTCTGCTGTTGACGAGTCCCTCCGAAGCGGCTGATGTGACATATTTATGCGAGACTCATTCAGAAATACGCTTCTCACAACCGGAGTATGTAAACTGTCATTTGACGACCGACTTGGAATCCAGCTATCACCGCCGTTCATGACTAGTTTCAATATTTACATTTTTCTATGGCATCAAAATGAAGCGGGCTTAACCAAAACAAGAGTGAATATGGAGCAGATCTGTTGCTTTGTTCTCCAAACAGAAACAGTGCCTCATCCTCAGAATATCTGAGGTGCCATCACTTGGACTCTCTCCATGGAATCTGAGGCATTTACAGGCTCTGTCTTGTAAATGTCAGTGATTGTAAGTGTTGAGAGTCGGCGTCGTGCTACAGTTTTAAATACCTGCTCTGCCATCACGGTTTCTTTTAATTGTTTTTTGTTGTAAATATTACTGTAGGCTGAGAAATCTGGATTGTTGTCATTATTGATTCATCAACTTATTATTCTATTAATTAAATAATCAATTTAGGGTATTTTGTTTTTTGAAATTCATTAATTTGTGCGTTGTGTTTGTTATTGTCATGGAATAGTTTACAATAACAGTGATCGCTGTCTGCACCTCGTCCTCGTATGTTAACAGATCCAAATATGGTCGTCATTTCCTTTGTATCTGAGACCTTGTCCGTACAAACTGGTTTACAAACAAAAAGGTATTGAATTCTACTTCACCTGGCTGCTGCATCTTTAAAGGCCATTTCCTATTAAAACATTTTTTGTTGTTATAGCACCTAACAAACACTTGAAAATCACTTCAGTCTTATTCCTATCTATTATCTTCGTACACAGCCAGTTCATAGCCTGGTTTATAACAAATAATGATTTTTCACATTTAATTCCTCAAAACAAAACATAATTGTATTTATATATATATATATATATATATATATATATATATATATATATATACTAGTGCTATTAAACTAGAATGCCATTCAGTATATAACTCCACCAATGCTCAGTAAATCAAAATACACCAAATTACACACTCTTGGATATTAGTCCTCTCAAAATGCCTGATTTTTTCATGCATTATAAAATATGACCTTTCTCACAATGTGAAAAAAGTACTGGATGTTCTTTCTTGACCCGTCTCTCATCCTTTCACCAAGTTTTGTGAAAGTCCATTCAGTAAAAATGAGACAATGTCCCATTTGCAAGTTTAAACGTAGGACATGCGTAATCAGCTCGGGAAGTTTCATGGTGATCGATATCAATTCTTATTTTACCATTTTTACTTGAAGCGTCTTGAATCTCATGTCATGGAAAAAGTGCTGATTTACCTGATTACATCATTTTAAAGTTATTTCTTGAATGTGTCTGTCTCTATAACACCTTCGCCGACTTGTTCGGTCACAGCACCACCTACAGTCGACATTTTACTGTATGTGCTATATGTATATGAGCATCCTAATATTTTCTTTAATTAGTCGCTTCCTAATTATTGGTCCACAGTCATGGAGCTGGTTGTTTAATATATTTGTTTTCGACTGAGTGGTAATAAAAAGGCAGTCTGTTAATGTGCCCTCCTACCATTCTAGACTATGACTCATATCTAAGCCTCACTGCAGAGAGTTATATGTGATGTGAATACTTATCAAGGCAACAGTCCTAAAGTTGTTTCTACACTTTAGCCTCGCAGAAACATTTCAATCTTTTATGAGCCAATCATTGGGGCAGGAGCCCGTAATGTTTGCTTTTCATATGTATATGAACAGCTGAGCATGAAGCTGCATCACACCTGAACAACAGACTGTTCTCTGAATATCCATTTACACCTCCTTTTTAATGGTGTGCAGAGAGAACTGTGATTCATTATCATTCAATGCATTTTTGTTGATTAATATAACATAATATGTTATGCATTTAACCTTTGTTAACTGTTTACTAAGAAGTAGTTTTATACTTCTATTCTCGAAGCCTGAAAGTTCTGTTATTGAGTGCATTTTGAGAGGGGAGGGGGGGACGCTAGCTGATCAACTGAAATAACTGTCGTTTGACGTCATGGCTTTATTTTTAGAAGGTAATATATGGGTGTGGAAGTGCCTTTTCATGTTAGAATCAAAATACAAACACATAACACACACACACTGGAGCAGCCATGCGCACACTGTCAGAAAATCACGTGTGTGTGTGTGTGTGTGTGTATTTAAATACAATCCTGAGAACACAACTTCTGTATCTACAGATAATCATATGAGATCTTATCTAATAATACACATTCACACCTCCTGATGAGGCACAGACTCCAGGGTTCACATGTTGATGTTCTTACAGCTCTACAGAAACATTAAAAGACTTTAAACATGGACACGTTTTGAATTAAAGTCGACGTGGATGGATCTCGAGTTTGTTTCTGCCTCTCACCTGTAACAACCTCACAGTGGTGAGTGTGTTCTGATTATTGTTGATTCACTGATGTCTAGATCTCTGCCTCCATTTACACTTGGCATTAAAATGTGTTTTGTATCCAGATTGTACATAGATATAATGTCAGCATGACTGTATTTACACCTGGTATTGATATACAGTATGTCTCCAGTGAGGACTGAGATGTGGAGTGAGATAAGATTGAGATCTGGTCGCTCTGTCCAGCGAACATCACTTCCTCCTCTCATTCACGCAGGTTCACAAAAACAACACAGAACAAAAGAACAATGATAAACACCCAAACAGGAAGTTGTGTCATCATGTTTGCTTGGTTTTGATTGGTCTATTAACTCAATCCAATTGAATAACACGAAGGCTGGGGACAGGTTTGCTTTGTGTGCTGAGTGTCTAATGGCTCCTGCTACCTGCTGGTTTGGTTCAGTCACATGTCATGTGCATGTAGTTGTTTGTATCTGTGGGTGTTAACAACTCATTTGCATTTACACTTGTGTTCAATATGGTCACAGTGGATCTCTGATGATGATCTCTGATTATCTCTGCAGGTGATGTGTCTGATCAGATCACAATCCATCCTCATGTGGTCAAACTCTATGTGATTAGATACATACATAGATACTTTATTGAAATTTCTACTATCTGATGAACACATTTTAATGTCAGGAGTAAATGGGGTATCTGAGTGAATGTGTGTCAAGATGCACTTATAAACAGTTCATATGAACATATTTGTACATATGTGGTTAGGTTCATCATGTGGATGGGTCTGAATATCATTAGGGTGTGTTTGTATCATAACCGGTCATTTACTGACACTGTTCAATACTATAGCTTTGATTTGTGGCTTTGATGTCATACATAGAGATTTATACAATATTTTCTCTGTATTTTATTTTGACAGTATTTGTATGTGGCTGTTTGAGGTGAGAACATATTTAACGTTTGATGAGGCTGTTGATTGGTAAAATGGGTTTTGCAGAAAAATATGAATGTTTCTTAAACCAAGGTATGAAAGAGATATTGTTTGGTAGGTATCTTGTTGGAATAATAATGAAAATGTTTAACAATATCAGCCCTACACACAGAAGCTAAAAACATTGGGCCTTTATAAATACAGTGGCTAATGTTGGGATAGAAGTTTGAAACATTAAAATGCAAAAAATGATCTCTCATTGGTTGTTGCTGCTGTAGATGAACGAACGATATTCATAAAGGGTCCCTAGTTTCTTCATTCATATTTTGTACTTGCTGTGTTTTATCAGGAAAATATTGGAACTAAAAGCTCCTTTTCCACAGTCCCTTGACGGCAGCGTGATGTACATGTTGTTCTAAATCGTTTTTATCAACGTCAACATGAAATTCAAAATGAAAAAACATGAGACCCTCAGGAAATGTCTTTCTGTCTTTTTGTTGTTCACTTAAAGGTCCAGTGTGTGAGATTTAGGTGAAAGGGATCTATTGGCAGAAACTTAATGTAGAATAATTCTCATGATGTTTTCACTAGTTTGTTTCATCTATATTGTATGAATTGTAGTTTTCTTTACCCCAGAAAAGGTCCTTTATATTTAAATACTTTATATTTACATCTAGGAGGTCCTCTCTACAGAGGCCGCCATGTTTTTTACATTAGTCCAGACTGGACAAACTAAACACCTTTTGAGTTTTTATGGCAACTGAAGCTACCACAGGTTCTTTTTCATGTTTGGAAGGAGAGGGTGAGGTGAGGGGTGTTCAGTTGCAACATGCAACTTCAACACTAGATATCACTAAATTCTACACACTGTACCTTTAAAGTGAGAGTTTATAGGAATTTAAGTTTGGTATTTTAAGTTTTCTTAGTTATACAACTCTTAGTGTTGACAGTTTTTGAAATAACTGAAATTTAATGATAAAAACAGACAGAAAAAACTGAACAAAGTTAACAAATATTTTGTGAACTGAAGTTATACCTATTGCATTATTTGTTATTTATCTTCTGTCATATTTTCTTAATATATACACCATCACATGGAAAAGAAAAAGACTGTGGGACAATTTCACCTCACAAAAATGTAATTCTATCTTTTGCACTCTCAGTTACCTTTAATACTGAATGAATAATTTAAACTTAAAAATTTATTGAAATTTCATTTCATTATCCAGGCTAATGGATTTGTGGGTTCCTGCAGCTTTCAACATTCTCAAATATAACCATTAAATAATTCAGTTGAGATCTGTCACATTTTAGCTGGTTTGAATTTGGATTTGGTTGAACATCGATAAGATTCTCCGATTTGTGTCAAATAATGTTTTTTTCCCCGCTATAGCTAATTAAAGTAGATGCTGTATGATATTTGACATGATTAAAACATTGACAGACAATAACCAACCGTTACTAATATTCACATCTTCACATTCAGCAGTGACAGAGTAGCTTTAATATGAATTATGACTTTTTGTTCTTGGAGTAAGTAGCTCATAAAAATAATGTTCGCTAAGGTGAGAAGGCTACACCTGCTTTTCTTATAGGTCAGATATTCATAAATCATTTCAACTTATAATGTCAGTTTTAGTTTGCACCTGCAGCTTGTGATTAGGTTTCCACTGAAGACTGTAGTTTTTCAGTCGCTGCGATCTCGACCAACAAATTAGTGACTGCATATTTCACTTTGTCTTTAAGCTTTGATTAAGTCATAAATATGGAATGTGACGTTATTCTACTTTTGAAAACATAAAATAAGTATTTTTTATATCTGCTGCTCATGTAAATGTTTTATAGACAAGGCAAAAAGAAATCATCCACTGACCTTTGATGGTTTAAGAGCTTCAATTCAAAAAGGGGTAAAGGAGTTAATATGAATGAATATGGTTCTTTGAATGCATCTGTGTGAAATATCCACTGAAAACACCACAGAGCTTTTTCAGTCAGTAGGGGGAGAAAAGACTTCATCCCACTCTCGGTATCCTCTCTCTCTCTCTCTCTCTCCCTCCCCCACTGTGGGCAACACTATGAATCAGAGAGTGGCACATTGACACGAGTGGCATGGCCTGACTCACACAGAGTCAAAGATACAGCCTGGACTTTATTTCACCGTCCAGATTTTGTGAATATATGGTTTCCTGGAGAAGTTTAAGTCGTAGAACAAACTGGCATTACTCAAAGAGAGTTGAAAGATTCAAATGACAGGTGAGTTATGATTCCTTCAGTCAATCCAGAGAATCAAACCAGCAACCTGCCAGTCACAGAGCTTCCACATAATTCATTCCGTCTGCCATTCCAGTATCTGAGGGCACTTCATTTATTTATCCAACGGACCCCGTCTGGATGGAGCGGACAAAAGAGGCGGGCCCGATCACATGAACCATTTTTTGGGAGAAACGTTGCAAAAGGTTGAGACATCATTTATTGTAAGAAGAAGAAAACGCCAGGAGGCGGCTTTCAGGATTGCTTGTAGTCTTCTTCTCTGACAATTGACTGTTTGAACGACACTGATGTTCATTTTGCTGATAGTCAAACCATATTGATGTTACTGCGGCACTTTATTAAATAAGTTAGCAAATACAATAGCGGAACAACACACCAATGTAAGAAGCACGCCCGTCTCTAAACCAATCATTGTCAAGTATAAGTAGACGCAGCCCACGTAGGTGATGACGACACAAATTAAAGTGTGAAACCAAAACTCACCAGATCAAATGTAAACAATGTAGCAGATGAAGTGTGGAAACAAACTGAGCCTCACATGTGAAGAAAGAAGTCGTCACATTCTGTAGATCACTAATAGTGTGGGAATTGTTCCCTTCAGGAGTGGACTCACCGCGTCAGATGAACTTCTGGTGATTAATCAAATGTAAGCTGCTTGAAAGAGCAGAGCACTGAGTTTAATTCAATCACAGCACATGCACCGAATGTCAATCAAAACAGAAAGTAATACACGCGCGGGTGACGAAAACACATCTGTCTCTGAGTCACTGCACTATCATGATGCCACCTCAAGTACCCGTTTTTTCATCTTCTCAATTAAAAACATTTTTAACATCTAACTAGAAAAATAACTTGAAGCTTGAGCTTAACATTTAACCCCAAACATGCCATGACCTAACACTGAGTGCTATTGTTGAATAAACTTAATTACACTCGCCATCCGCCACAAGATATTTCCTATATGACTTTTATGCAGAAAAATATAAACAAGTTGCCACTTATCATATCATATTTGGTGTGATATCATTTCTAGACGAGAAGATAAACAAATGCAAAAATCTAAATACACTAGAAATACTTTACAAAGTTGCCAAAAGTCACGATTATCAATCATTCAATCGATCAATCAGACTTTTTATATCTTTCTAACAAACAGTGTAACACAAAGTGTTTCACAGAAAAAGGCAATAAAACAATACCCCCCACCTTCATTCGTGCACAGAGCAAAACAATATTACAGGAACTGATGAAACGCTGTCGTAAATCTCATAAATTTGAAATGAGGAAACACCAAAGGCAGGTAAACAGAGGGAGATAAAATGATAAAGATAAAATATGGAGTCGACGTGGGGGTTGAGTTCATTTAGTACCTTTCACTCAGCTCTTTGTAGCTCACAGTACAGTTGGGTTTATCAGAGAAATACTTCACCGGTGAATTTCTGTTGACTTGGACTGTGGAGACGTCTGTTTGGTTTGTGTTGTGGTTACACTGATGTTCTCTTTTAAGATAAAGCTTACGACCAGACTTTGACCATAATAATAACATGCTCTAAGTCCCCAGAAGAAGTGTCCTGGGAGGTTCAGGGGTCAAAGGTCGGGATGCAGCGACTGTTGAAGACAGAGCGGAGGTCAGGGGCCGGTCAGCGTGCAGGGCAGAGACAGTCAGAGAAGGAAAACAAAGGACACGCTTGGCAAGTTAATGAAGGCAACATTCATATTGGGTTGATGGGTCAGGTTTCATTTCACTTGTTAGAAGAGTCTAATAAAACATCACTGAAAATGGTTGCTGTGGGTTGCTGTTGACATGTGACATGTATTGATATGAAAGCAGTTTTGTTATTCCTTTGATTTCTAGCTAGTTGGATTAAATAAAAAAAAATTAGAAGCACACAAATTGTTGCATTTGAGGCATTCTAGATTTACACTCACTCACTCACTGATTATGGTATTGTTTGATGATTATGTGTTTTTGTACAAGGTCAGTGTCCTCATATATTAACATAACATAACAACATGGTTGTTGGTGAAAGATAAAAGTGAATCAAAATGATAGGGTTGAAATATTCGCCAAACAATTACACTGTGCACAGATGTGATTTTAAAGGGATAGTTCACTGAAAAATGAAAATTCACTCATTATCTACTCGTCACTATGCCGATGGAGGGGTGGAGTCTCAGAAGTCAACTTTTAGCAGCCGAATCCAATACAACTTAAGTAACTGGCCGAGACTTTAGACTTAATGAAACATTCGAAAGAACATAGCATGCCTCCATACTGCTTGTGTGGTGTCATCCGAGTGTCCGCGAGCCCCGACATTCATATTCAACTTGAAACGGCATCAAGTACATGTTTAAACCTAAATGTCCTCTGATAGCTTCCTACGAGATGCGTTCACGGACCGGCGGACATGCTAATGTCCACTAGCTTAGCCACTTCCGTGGACTTAAAGTCAAAGTTGCCACGTGAAGAGTTGATATTGACAACTGTGCACTTTGTATAAATGTTTTATTTTATATTTTATTTGTTTGCTTGCTTGTTTAACGAACATGAACATGTCAGTTCCTTTATCCAAAAATATGGTTTTTACCAAATACGGTTATAATCTTAAAACTTTTGTCAATGTATCCCCAAAAACTAAACATATAATATGAATATTTTTAGAACGGAATAGCAATAACTAGGAATACAAATAGGAAAGTGTCATAAACATAATGGGTGCTCCTTGTATAAAATCAGAAAAGCAAACACAGACCAGTGGGTGAAAAGAAGCGAGTCACAATGTTCACGTCTGCTTCGTCCATACATTACAGGATGCATCCTAAATAACATGGAAGCTATATATAGATAAAAGTGTAAATGCCATCACACAGAAACACATACAACAAAGACATGTTGTGCATTTCAATTGTCTCCCCGTTTGAAGTAACTCAAAGTGAATATGTGATTTGTCAATTGATTCTTTTTCTCTCAGGCTATGAATAAAATGCTTTAATTATTGATGCTCTGACGTCAGATGTCCGCTTGAATGTTGTATGTGGTGCAGACCTCTTTCTCCGGGCGAGCTACTTCCCCCACCCTAATCTCAACCCAACAGCAACCCCACTGCCACCGCCGCCACTGCCCCTCCCCCAGCAGACGCCCTCACGCTACCCCCAGCTGATGCCTTCAGCTGGCATGAATGGAGCCTAAACACGTTGCATGCAGCTTGCAGACAGGTGTCAACCAATTGGAGGCAGGTAAATACAAAAAATCAAGCCTGTGTCTCTGCATCCACCACCCCTCCCTCGCATCCACTGCAATCCTCCCCACCAGAGGCTTGTCTGTGTCATGGCATTGGAGCACTGCCACTATGTGGAGCAACTGGTCTCTCTGGTAGATTTCATCTCACAAAAACCTGGGTGTGTAGAAGTCCTGGGTTGTTTACAAGCTCAGTTTTGAAAAGATGCAGTGAAAGTTAGTGTTGAGTTATTCATAGGAGTCTTCTCCTCAAGCAAAACCAGCAACAATGCATGAACAAGTCTGCTTTTTATCCATAGTAGAAGATTTGTAGTTCTATTAATAATCTTTTTTTTCTGCTATATATTGTTAAAGCTACAGAAAATAGTAAGGGCAAGAAAACATGTAACTTATATCAAATAAGCTCAAAATAATCAAATGTTGCAAACCTGGATTTATTTAATTGGTAATTTGAATTTTGTACAGCAAAAAAAAACATTAATGGAATTAGGATTACAAATATTTATTGATTTGAGCCAATCGAATTATTTTCTCATTTAATCATGAGTTAATTAATTAATCAATAGGTCTTGAAAATATCAGGATATAGTTAAAAACATAAAATAATATATATATTTCACATTTTGGCAACAGTCCAAAATCAAAAGATATTTTTATTTTAAAATCAAGTACAACTTTGAAAAACCCCCAAAACGATTTTAGTTGTCTGATGAGTCAGCTGACTAATCAATTGATCAACTCATCATTTCAATACTGTTACCAAAAATAACCTTTATCCTGGAATTCTCTATTGTAAACACTTTAGGGAGTGAATAACCGGTGTTGATCAATTAATCTTGGAAACATTATGATTGTGATTATGAACGTCAGTATTTGTTATGTTGAGGTTCTATTTATCCTTTTTATATTTTATTACTGATCCCTGCTGGCTAGACTACAACTGTTAGGAGCAGCCCTGCAGTGGATAAGGTGATGAATGTTTACAGGGCACTTTGTGTCTAAGCGGTTCCTCAAAAATATTCAAAGTGCTGCTCTGCTAGTGATGGATGAATCATCACAGCTCAGATCTGCCAGCTCCGATCCATCACTAATAGTATATCCTGCTTTAATGAGTTCCTTATCAGAACAAACCTACACTGCTGAGATCCAGAAGCGTTTGCTCTCTTAACCTCTATATGGTTCCGTGTGGAAGATGTGTTGATCAAAGGTGTGACTCACTGAACTCGAACCAGCAAACGCTGCTTTTGTACAT